>NW_018201133.1:0-512 GCF_001263595.1 Phalaenopsis equestris | reverse complement strand
TTTTCTTCAAAGATAACTTATGATGAAAGTAGAAGGTATGTACCAAAAAGTACATAATATTTAAGCTTAAATAAAAGCAATTCAAGATAGTAATTTTGAATTAGAACAAAAAAGCTAAATTTGTTCATTATTTACAAGTAAAGCAGCATCATCGATCCTTAGCACTTGAATAAAATACACAACACAGAGAGAGAAAAGAAAGACATTGAAAAGTGCTATAAACCTGAATATGGTGGTGGGAGCGGTGATCAGGCACACAATTTTCGCAGATGCTAATGCAACAATAGAGGCAAAATATGTTCTTTTTGCTCTCGTGGGTCACACAATCAACAAAAAAAGCTTCCTCCATAAGTGCACGCAGCCACTCCGGCAGCCCTCCTTGTGCCGCCATATCTCTCTCTCTCTCTACCTCTTCACAACAGTCTATATCTCTTGCTATCTCTAAGAATCCTTCTCTCTTAACTTGTTTTACTCACTGAATTGCTTTGAATGGCATATGATTGGAGAGTAGA
>NW_018201132.1:0-512 GCF_001263595.1 Phalaenopsis equestris | reverse complement strand
ACAACTTAACTAGTACAAGGGCATTCACAAGATCAACGATCTTTTAGCAAAAGTCTAACATGCCCTTCTACGAAAATTTATCAACCGAAGGAATGATGTCTAGCATATTACAGTGATGCACCCTCTATATGAAGAAAGAATTCTTTCTGAGAACAACGAACTTTCATGATGGATTTCCTCAAAAAGTCGACCGAAGAACTGTCAGTCGACCGAATGACTTTTAGTCGATGAAAGCCAAAAGACCAAGTCAAGCATTTATGAATATGAAATGGTGTCAGGGGTAGTTATAAATATGGAAAGATTTCAACAACGATTACTAGATTCAAGAAAGGTCAAAGTCAGTTATAAATGCGTAAAGTTCTAATGACTCAAAAATTTGTTATAGTGTTCCCATTAAGTGAAGGGCAATCATTTAGTTTACTGGATCTACTCTATAATCTATAAAAAGTATGGTCATTTTCATTGGAAAGACTATTCAATCCATTCCGAAAGAATATCACTACTTTTAACTT
>NW_018201131.1:0-512 GCF_001263595.1 Phalaenopsis equestris | reverse complement strand
TGCGGAGCGACACATCAGACAATGCTGGATTTATCATCTGGCAAAAACCAAAGGACAAAGTACATGATTATATACATCATTACTAGTACCAGAGGCACTGTGGGTGCATGTTAGCATGAATTTTGTGTTGAATTTTTCAAGGACACTACGGAACAAGATATCCTGCCACTGGACACTGGATGCATCACATGTCGCCGACTTGTACTTTAGAGAAATTGTTAGGCTCCGCGGGATATCCAGAACCATCACTTCAGAAAAATACGTTAAGTTCCTCAGTCACTTTTGGAAGACTGTGGGGAAAATAAAACACCAAGCATCAATTTGGTTCCGCAGCTCATTTACATACGGATTGTTAGACGGAGGTAGTGAACAGGAGCCTTGGGAAGAAAGAATATCAAGCAGTGGGATTTGATTCTAGCTCAGATCAAGTTTTTCTATAACATATACGTGAGTTAGACAATGGGTCACACCCCATTGGAGATAATGTACTAGCACAACCTGCTCACTCCACT
>NW_018201130.1:0-512 GCF_001263595.1 Phalaenopsis equestris | reverse complement strand
CTCTCTAAACTTAAACCAAAGTTTGCACATGTTAATATCCACAGTTTGCTTTAAAGTTTTGAAACCAAAACCCCCAGCTTTTCAGGCTAGCAGATTTTATGCCAAGACGCCCAAATTTTCTTAGTGTCACTCCCAGCCCAAAGGAATTTGTTAAACAACCTCTCCAAAACCTTCAGTGCACACTTCTTAGGATTGAACACTTGCAGAGCATAAAGTGGAATGCTTTGAAGAACACTAGAAAGTAAAGTCAGTCTACCCCTATTTGAAAGAAAGACATTCCTCCAGTATGTGATTTTATGCTTAATTTTGTCAATGACATTATCCATTTGAATCTGCTTTTTTCTACCCCTAAGCAGATTAACCCCAAGTTATTTAAGGGGAGAGAAGTTAGCTGATAACAGTGTAAGAACTCCCCCAATTAATAGAGTTCATGACATTCTTTTCAAAATAAGCTGGCATTTCTCAGTGTTAAAAGTCAAACTAGAGCAGTTTTGAAAATCTTTTAAAGTCTG
>NW_018201129.1:0-512 GCF_001263595.1 Phalaenopsis equestris | reverse complement strand
GGATTTTTTCTTCTGTTAAGGCAAACTTTTAGCTAATTGAGCTGTCAATTTTGGAAAGCTGTAATTCCTCAGCTGTTTGTTTCTGCATGACTTGAGATTGTAATTATTTGAAAATTCTTATGGGAATTTTTCCATTTGGGCCAATTTATTTCCTTTCTTAGTAATCTAGCTTGATCAACTCGCCTAAAAAACTTCTATCATAGCGATGTAGAACTCATGCTTTAAAATGCTGAATTGTTGGCATTCAAAGAACTTCCTTTTATTTTCCCTTTTGGTTGGTTAGTGTTCGCATGATTTTAATACTGTCCTTATTAATTGAAGGACACCTTGCGTGTCTTTTAATAATCTTTGCTTTCCATAAGCTTATTCAAATGCATGATTAAGGGCCAGTTTGGGATAGTTTTTTGCTGTTTTGCATTTTAAATCATTGCAACAATTAGGTTTGACTGTAATTATTTTGCTGCTTTTTAAATTTTTTTGTGCTGACAAGTAATTTTTTACAACCATATATG
>NW_018201128.1:0-512 GCF_001263595.1 Phalaenopsis equestris | reverse complement strand
TTTTTTTTCTTTTCTATCCTCAATCACCCCTTCCAAATCCAAACCCTAATCATGTCACCACAGAGATAGATGTCGGAAACTACCTCAGACGAGACACAAAGGAAATTTCGTCAGCTTCAACAGAGGTTTATGGAAATTGATGATGGAACCAAAGAAAAGATTACCCTCAACCGTGATTTGAAGAGTCTAAGGGGAGATAAGATGCCCGTTTCAGAGGGAAGACAGTAGTGACGAAGAATTCCAGCCATGTCGCTTTAGAATTCAATATCAGAGGAGGTCAAAAGAGAAGCACAAATATGGAGGACACAAAAACTTCGGCATCAACATGGATCTACCAAATTTTGATGGGAGTATGATCCAAAAGAGTTTATTGACTGGCTGCAATCTACTAAGTGAATCTTTAAATATCAGGTTTCAGAGGATAAGCGAGTGAAATTAACAGCTGTCAACATGAAAAAAAGCATCTCTTTTTCATGGAAGAACTTACAAATACAAAGAAAAAGAAAAAGCTG
>NW_018201127.1:0-512 GCF_001263595.1 Phalaenopsis equestris | reverse complement strand
TTACAAAGCAAACAAAATAAAAATTCAGAGAAACAATTAAGAACAACTCAAACCTCTTTGAAGCCTTCTTCTTCTTTTCTTCTTATTGTATGTTTGTGCTTAACAACTACCAAAGTAAGAATAAAACCATAGTGGATCATAGAAGCATACACAATCTAGACCAACATTCAAAATATTATCAGTAACTATGGTTGCTAATGCTTAATTAAAATCAGTCTTATAATGGAACTATTGATATTGTTGGTCAACAAAATAATATGATTTTTTGCCCATTTTGTTGCTACTACCGAGTTTGCTCATTTGTTATCTACTAGAGCCCGGAAACTTGCTCCCATAAATCTAGCACTTTCTCCTACAAAGTCTTCTTTGCCACTACATAACGCTTGTTGTAACATTATGTCTTTGTAACTGATAGTTGTCTGCTAAGTTAGGAGATAAAAACATTTAAAATAGATCTCATTTAATGACTTCTCTAGTAGTCCCATAGTGATTCAATAATGAAGTTTTTTTTT
>NW_018201126.1:0-512 GCF_001263595.1 Phalaenopsis equestris | reverse complement strand
AAAAACATTTACATATAATGAGCAAAGTTCTAATTAGTTTACAAGCACAAATCTAGAAAATTAACACTAACAAAATGCACTAAAAAACTTATTCCGATGATAAAAATCAAGAAAACTCAAATATTCAAGCAATCATGAAAACGTCGAAGATATGACACTCTGCGGACAATTGACATCTTCATAAAAATATCTCTACAGATTAGGTCCTCTATCAACTTTGTTACAAATAGCTACAATGCTTCATCCTCATAAATTTTTCTATAATCATTCACACTTTCAAGAGCCTGATCGATAGTAGTTGAATGAGATGCCTGGTTTTCTGCATTGGAACAATTGGGATATTTGGTTTCTAAGGATAGCAACACCATATTTTCTTTTATTCTCAACCCTAAGATGCTTGAAACAGGATGTGGATTCATAGCCATGCTGCTTCAGACATGGAATTTTAGTGGAATCATCTCATCCTCGTGGGGTTCCCATGTTCACGGTATTTCCAGCAAACCTCGCTTTGC
>NW_018201125.1:0-512 GCF_001263595.1 Phalaenopsis equestris | reverse complement strand
CTCTCTCTCTCTCTCCAAATAAAACCAGCACCCTATAATATATGACTCTCTCATTTTACAATTTTTTTATTTTTTATTTTTTTTGTCATCATCATTGATATTATTATTAAGTAATTTTATGTATTCAAACTTTAAAATGTAAACTTAATTTCATTTATAAAATGTGCACCATATCAATAAAGTTCTCACCTTGAAGAAAGAAAGTTATTTCCACTTTCTTGAGAAATCGTCTTCTTCAGAAAGGACAGCCTCCTACGCTCTACTTCCATGTAAATAGAGTCAGCAGGTTCGCCATTAAAGAGCAGGAAGAAATAAGTCCTGTGGATCAGAGGGACATTGCAGGCGTCCCACAGTTCAATAATCTCTTTCTGTAGCTTTTCAAATTCCATATCCCACTGAGAAAGAGATTCTGAAGAACACAACGATGGATCTGCAGTATCTGCAGTGAAGTCTTTTGTAATTCTCTCAATCTTAATGTTTTCAAGAGAAACATTACGCATCTCCTGCAATAA
>NW_018201124.1:0-512 GCF_001263595.1 Phalaenopsis equestris | reverse complement strand
TCATCATAATGATCCATATGCTCTTCTACATTCTATATTTGACTCTGTAATGATAGAATATCTCTTTGTTGAATAAATAATTATTCCATGACAATGCATAAGAAAAGAGCACCAGAAGTAGAAGGTTTCGAGACTGAAGTAGATGGTGCATCGACAGCTCTACCTCAAGGTCTTCCATATGCATCCTCATTAGTCCATCCAATAGCTTTTGTGGCTGGAGAAACTCCTTTCAAGACTCAATTCTAACTCTTGATTGCATGCATAACCTAAAAATAAGAGAAGGGTAACCCAAACCTGCATTAGTTCCTCCTCGAGAATAATGAAAAATGCTCTTGTATTTCTGGAACCCAACATCAATGGGCTTCATCATCTGAATGCAGTAGTTAAACATAGCCCTATCTCGAGTCACTGTACTCAAGTGGTTGGAAGGGATAAGGTGACTAGAGATAAGGAAATGTCATGAATTAGACACGATATTTAGTGAAGAAGAAGTAAAGTTTACCTTTTTTTTT
>NW_018201123.1:0-512 GCF_001263595.1 Phalaenopsis equestris | reverse complement strand
GCCTTCATAATTAATTTGGTATGTACTGGTAAAGATACTAGACGATGTTTTGTTCTAAATTTTGAAATGGTCGATTATGCTATTCTACGTCAAAGGTGAAATTTAGCTGGCACTCTAGTTGTTATAGTCTGTTGACATTTTAGAGGAGACTTGATATAGTATCTAGTTAGATCAATTTTCTGATGGATGAAATTTTCTTGGGAAAGAAGTCCTCTTTTCATTGTCGTAGAAAATGTACATCCCATCTCATTTAAAAGTTGAGAGATCAAACATCTCTCTTTTCGAGCAATTCTTTTGAATACAAAATGTATCACTTGAATTTATGGGGATCTTTCCTTTTTTGAATGAGAAGATTGAGGCGTAATAGTGGGGACACACTGTAAGCTACTTTCAACTTCTTCAAAGGATATTGGAAAGAGCTTATTTTCCTTAAAGAAAGCATTGCCAAAGATACTCTCCTCTCGTTCAAAAACTTCAACCTTGTTAGCTATTTTAATTTCATTTTTCTTCTT
>NW_018201122.1:0-512 GCF_001263595.1 Phalaenopsis equestris | reverse complement strand
AAAGTTAGCATGCATGTCGTCGCATTCACGGAGGACATAAAGGCCCCCCTTTTTGCTAAGCTCGCAAAGATGAAGTTGAGGCTAGAATCAAGGATGGAGGAGAAGGTAGAGGTTAAAGCGGCTGTGGCACAAGGCACGCAGGCATGGCGAGCAGTCTTTAGTGGAGGAGAAGAGTTGGATCAGCAAGACGATAAGGCCGACGAGTACTTTTTGCCCTTTAATGTGTTTATTCTCACCGAGATTGATGTGTATTTATACTTGCGTTAAATGAATTATTCAAGCTTGTCGTTATATTTATTATGACTTTGTTCATTATGGATATCTTTGTATGCTCTCTTATATTCTTCTGAGATGTTATTGATATTGTACATTGTATTTTTTAGCTGTCTGCAAATTAATTAGCTGCAAAATTTTCCAACTGATATTCATCCACACTTCTGCCAAAAGATGTCCATGCTGAAATTTGTTTCATTGAAAATGAATTTCAAACTACAAATGTTCTGACTCACTGA
>NW_018201121.1:0-512 GCF_001263595.1 Phalaenopsis equestris | reverse complement strand
AAACTTTCCATTCTCTTAGTTGTTTTAAGAGGCTATTTGAAATTTATTTTTACTGTATCTGAACTCGAGCTATCATCTGGCACCTTGTCTTGATGCTGTTGCAACATAGACTGCTCATAAAAAATAAAATCTCTGTTGATCACAATTTTTTTTGCAATCAGATCCCAAAACTTATATCCTTTGACACATTTTTGTAATCTGAAAAGATACACTTCTTGGATTTTGGATCAAATTTTGATCTTTCATCACCAGGTAAATGCACATAAGCAGGACAACAAAAAATTTGTAAATTATCAAAATTAACTGCATTGCCTGTCAATAGATCTTATGCAACATTGCCACCCAATGATGCCCGAGGTTATCTGATGAGGTAGCACACCATACTTATAGACTCTGCCCATAAAATTTTAGGAAGATCTGCATTCAGTCTCAAACATCTTGCCCTATCAATTAAAGATATGTTCATCCTTTCTGCAATGTCATTTTGCTGAGGTGTCTTGCAAACTGAAAAA
>NW_018201120.1:0-512 GCF_001263595.1 Phalaenopsis equestris | reverse complement strand
AAAAAAAACAATGTTATATCACACCATAATCAGTTTAAATTTTAAAATTTTTTGAATTTTGGAAAAAAAAAAGAGTGATTGTAATATACCGTAAAGCATGACATATATTAATAATCGCATGATATTTCTCTAGAAATATTTTAAGAGGTTTGGTATTTAGGTTTGACAACTTCAGATAACATACTTATCAAAGCATTCAAACCAATGGAAAAATTTCTACTCATGGTTTCAATTAAGTATTGTAATCTCTCACAAGTTGATATTATAAACTCATTATGTAATAAAACATAAATCCTCCCTTGAAGTCATTCTCTACGAGCCACGAAAATCATTATTAATTTGTAATTCATTTAAAAGATAAATAAATAGTAGTTAACTCAAATGAAACATATTATGGAATCTCGTTGAATGAACCCCAAGCAGTTTGTTTATCCACTTGTCCTCTGTAAATGTTGATGTCTTATATGGAGTGTGAGAGATGTATGAATCACAGTACTCATATAATACACATA
>NW_018201119.1:0-512 GCF_001263595.1 Phalaenopsis equestris | reverse complement strand
CATACCAACCAATTCTTATGTATTTGCATATGTAACACGTAATATTTGCTTATTACATTTATACCACAAATTTTTTATATCACATGAAAAATACCACTATTTTAACTTTTATGAGGGAAATACACATTTTCATGCATATGTAAAATTGCATATATTTAATAGTGATGTGTATGTAAGTCTTCCTAATATTTAATAGTTTATCTTAGAGTTAATGCTTCTATGACTTTTTACAATCATATATTGATTTTTAATAAAATCATTTTGAACTTACTCTTCTATTAAAGTATTACTTATTATTTATATTTTTTTATTAATTTAATATTTTAATTTTTAGATTCACTGTTTAAAGGCTTACACCTCACCTCACGATAAAAAAACAAATCAATATTCATTTGCACAATTTCAAATGGTCTCTGCTACCTTCCTAGGTAGAATTCCTGCCTTTGTTTCCTTCCTGAGCACACTTACGATGTGCCTCATGTTCATCACCTCTTATTCAGATCCTGCTCTCT
>NW_018201118.1:0-512 GCF_001263595.1 Phalaenopsis equestris | reverse complement strand
GCTCCTCTTCAACGTAAAAAAATGCAAGCCAAAGTTCTCCTCCACGGGGGTATTTATAGCCATCAAGAGGCCAGAAGGCTCATAGCAAGGGAAACACTCAAACCCAAGAACGAGAGGATTACCAAATTCATTGCACGAGAAAAGCAGTTACAAGAAAGTGACCGACAGTTATGATTGGAGAAGAAGGTAAGTTGCAATCGGAGAGGAAGGAGGTGACCGAAGAAACTGGAAAGGGAGGCTTCACAACTCGACCGAGAGGAATAAGGAGCTAGGGCATGGTTTGGTTGCAAGAGGAGAAGGGGAGCGCACGTGAGGGAGAGGTTAGAGTTTATGACCCTTTTTTTTCTTTTTTTTTTAAGAAACTTTTATTTGAAAAAAAGGTTTTATTAATTTTTATTAAAAAAATATCAAGTTTTATACAATTCATTCATGCGTGGTGCAACAAATGAAATTATCTTTATCTGATCAGAGCCTTTTAAGGAATAAAAATTGTTGACCGGTCCTCGCATAAG
>NW_018201117.1:0-512 GCF_001263595.1 Phalaenopsis equestris | reverse complement strand
TTCTTGAATAGAGTATGAACAATAAATAAATTTTGAAAAAAAAGAGGTAATTTTCAGACACACCTCGTTTGGACTTTTGATCAATAGGCATGATTTCAATGTAGCATGTGTCCTTGAATGACGTTAGGACAAATATCTTCACGCCATACTGCGGAAAATCAATTATTATTTTTACTACCAAAAAATTACACTTAATTATCAAAGACAACAATGAATGAATAAAAACACAATGAACCTAATAGTTCAAATCGATCATCATTACAATAAATTTTGAATATTAATTTTATGCCAATGATATAGACAAACTGGGAAACTGACTTAAATTGTTAAATTGAAGAAAAACCAAACATGTAACCACGAAACTGGCATATTTGCTCATAACCAGATTGCATCCAATTTTCAGATCCATGCAGATGACTATGTAAACTGATTCTGATTCATATAATAAATGGTTATCAACAACCTAATTTGTTTGGCAAGAAATTCGTTCTGATTCTTGTAATAAATCACTG
>NW_018201116.1:0-511 GCF_001263595.1 Phalaenopsis equestris | reverse complement strand
TTATTTTGTAGTGTCGGGGCATGTGGGGCATGTCGGACAAGTGTCGTTATCCGATATGTTTCACACACGGGTACATCATATTTTTAGAAGTGTCGGTTCTACATGGTCACACACTAGAACTAATATTGCTTACTTTGTTAACATTATGAGGTGACAAATAAATAGTCTAAATGAAGAATATTTGGAGATGATTTACAAAATATTGGGTTTCTTAAGAAGAACCCTAGTACAGGATTACTGTTAAAGAAATCAGGCAATAGAGAGGTAGAGATTTACACTGATGCTAGTTAGGTAGGAGAATTCACTGACAGAAGCTCCACATTTGGGATTGTTCCTATGTCTGGAAAAATCTTGTCGCTTGGATGAGCAAAAAAACAATGAGTGGTCTCTAGAAATAGTGCAAAATTTGAGTACCGACCACTTATTTTAGAAATTTGTGAAGGAATGTGGATCTAAAGGATAGTAAATGAGTTGGGATACTCCATTGTCAATCCCATAAAGATGTTATGTG
>NW_018201115.1:0-511 GCF_001263595.1 Phalaenopsis equestris | reverse complement strand
CTCGCTAATAATTGATCGTCTTTTAACCATATTTTGTGCTACACTAAGTAAAAGGGGGTTATAAAAAGGGAGCGTGTATGTTAGATTTTCTCTTGCAGCAATTCTAATGCAGGTGATAAGATTACAGTGAAGTCTGGGAATCTTGGCAGAAAAATTCATGAACCTTTTTTGTTATACAAGAAAATGAGAACGTAAGTTCATGCATTCATTTACACATAAGTATAAATATGTATAGATGGAAATTTTAAGTAGTTTTAAGCAGAGAACTTTGGAGCTTAATTTCTTTATGCAACTCAATTATACATACAAATGGGATAAATAACTCAAATGATATGATTGACGCTTGTTGCATATGAGACGGACGTTTTGTTTGTAAATTTTCATAAAATTTT
Organism: Phalaenopsis equestris; assembly: GCF_001263595.1. Lineage (NCBI taxonomy): Eukaryota > Viridiplantae > Streptophyta > Magnoliopsida > Asparagales > Orchidaceae > Phalaenopsis > Phalaenopsis equestris. Next base: position 119 of record NW_018201115.1, on the reverse strand, counting down.
GGTTCAGCTTTAGTTTTGTAAGACATTCTTCAATTTTGCATCAAAATTATGATTGATTCATGAAAATTTCATAAATAAGTTTAACAGCTGATACAACTAAAAGACAAATAAAGAACTCA
>NW_018201114.1:0-511 GCF_001263595.1 Phalaenopsis equestris | reverse complement strand
GAGAGAGAGAGGGAAATACACAATAATGAACAACAATCTGATTTGTTGATTAACATTTTCTCATAAACTAATTCTCCTATCTATAGAAAAGGAGGTACAATATGTGAAATTACATGTTGCCCTTGCTTTAATGGGGGTGTTACGGGATATTATAGGCAGTTTACATATATGGGCCTACGGCTTGACTACCCTTCTACCTCGTTCGGCTGAAATCAGTGGGTTTTGCTTCAACAAGACCCGTTTGTTTGACTGTGTTGAATCGGGGTTGTCAGTTGGTCTTTGATAGTGTTTGGGTCGGCAAGACTTGACTCGATTGACTTAATTTTTTTGTTTGGTTATTCTAGTCAGGTTGTCCACTATTGATTCTTAGATGAGAAGCTCATGTTGGTATAGTAAGACTAGATTATTGAGCAGAGGGTGAATCACTATAATCCGATAGGTAGCTCATTCATTGACGAGAGGTTCGTTGGGATGGTTTGTGAATCATGTTATTGTAGGTTCCTGATCTCTA
>NW_018201113.1:0-511 GCF_001263595.1 Phalaenopsis equestris | reverse complement strand
GTATATGACAATGATATTAAAATATCATATACATGCATATCAATGCTTAAATACTAAATATCAGAAGACATAAAAAACATGTAGTATGTATATAAATCCCTCAATTTTTACAGATTTATGCTTTATATTTTTAAGATATTTAGCTAATTAATGATTTTCTATCTTAATTCAAACTAAAACATCAGTTAGTGCCATTTTCTTGTACAACATGAGTTAATTTATTATATTTCTTAATTTCTAATTAAGAATTTAAAATTCCATAAATTTAGCAGAAAAAATTAATCAGATATTAAAGAATGAATAAAAAAAAAAATTAAAGTATATTTAAATTCAGAAAAGAGATCAAATAATCATATTTAAAAAAAAGAGAAATTTACATACATATCTTCAATTTTTAAGTATTTATATCTCTAAAATTTAAATTTTATTATTTATGATCATCTCACTTTGGTTAAGCTTATAAATTAAAAAGTTTATTATTTTTTAAAAATGAGTAATTATGATATTTTAA
>NW_018201112.1:0-511 GCF_001263595.1 Phalaenopsis equestris | reverse complement strand
TTTTTTTATTGTTTTTATCGTAATTATTTACCCGTAAATATTTTTTTTGCCTTTTAAATTCACATGTTGCTGTGTTAACTTTCCGACCTTAATTTATTTTTAATCTGACCCAATATACTGCTAAACTCTCTTATGATCCAGGACTTTTAACAGTCGCTTAGAAAAATAAATATGTTAACACACAATAACCTAGTAGAATATGTGTGTGTGTGTGTGTACACACACACATTAGGAATTACAACCTTGATAGCGGATCAAATGAATCCTGATAAACACTACATTGCTAAATCCTTCTTAACAGAATATTACAATCTTCCTAGTAAAGGAACACATAGGAAAAAAATATAGAAAACATTATATCGATGTCACAGGAGCATCAGCCTCATCACCTCTGAAAAACTCTGAAAGACTCAAAGTTACTCCCTGCCTTTTTCAACTACTGACATTTCTACTGACTGCACTTTTAGGAATGTTTGGATTTTCATTCACGTCACTTTGATAACTTCAAACT
>NW_018201111.1:0-511 GCF_001263595.1 Phalaenopsis equestris | reverse complement strand
CTAACATAATAACAACTTAATTATAAATAAGTTTTACATGAGGATATTAATTCTTTTTTAACATTACTTAATAAGGAAACTATTAACTAATTTTTGCAATTTAACTTTGTCCTTGAATTTCCTTAACTAGGTTTTGACCTACTTCAGCCTCCTCGAAGATTACCTTCACATATTTCATATACAATTTAATTACACATTTGAATTTTTTTTAAAAAAATTAAATTTCAATTTTTAAAATAATAACTTGAAACAAATTTGGAAGATGTTAAGTCAACAATATACGTTTGGAGCCTCTCCTTGGAGGCTGGATTTTAGTTGTTATGTTGGTTTTATGTATTGGGTGGTACGTTTTCATCATGGGGTTGTAAATAATTGAATCATTGCTATGAAAATTTGAAAACGAAGAGATATAAGTGATAATGAATATAAAAATTCAAAATTTGCTCTTTTTTAAATAAATAAAAAAAAAACTATTAGGTGGCATTTTTAATTTTTAATTTTTAACTTTTTA
>NW_018201110.1:0-511 GCF_001263595.1 Phalaenopsis equestris | reverse complement strand
TTAATATAAAAAAGCCAACTAAAAGTAAAAAATGATCATTAAAAATTTTATGCAAACGAAGTATAAATATTTATGTGACAGCTTATTTCAAGCTCAAACAGAATATGAACAATCTATTATTCGACCAAGTTTGGTCAAAACCATTACAAATTATAACTTTAATGATCAGTCACAAATCTTGATGCATTTTAGTAAGAAGTTTTCCATGTTCAAATTCAGTAACTTATAAGCTCTTATTTCAATAATGTATATTTTGGCCGAGCATCTTGATATGAAAGTATCATGATACTGGAAGTGATCCTATTCAAATATGCCAAATTTTTCAAGTGTTATGAACGGCTTTGGTGCGCCAATTAAAAAGTTAAATAGTTTCTAAATTTGGTTTGCCTATGAACAAATGAGCGCTCATTGAGAGTAATCCAACAAGTCAAATACCATCTAATTTTGACGTTATTAAGACACTACTTGAATATTGCAAAAATGAACTATGATTAAGTAAATCAATGTGAGT
>NW_018201109.1:0-511 GCF_001263595.1 Phalaenopsis equestris | reverse complement strand
TTAATATAAAAAAGCCAACTAAAAGTAAAAAATGAACATTAAAAATTTTATGCAAGCGAAGTATAAACATTTATGTGACAGCTCATTTCAAGCTCAAACAGAACATGAACAATCTATTATTCGACCAAGCTTAGTCCAAACCATTACAAATTATAACTTTAATGATCATACACAAATCTTGATGCATTTTAGTAAAAATATTTCCATGTTCAAATTCAATAACTTATAAGCTCTTATTTCAATAATTTATATTTTAGTCGAACATCTTCATATAAAAGTATAATGATACTGAAAGTGATCCTATTCGAGCATGCCAAAATTTTTGAAGTGTTGTCAATGGCTTGGGTGCACCGATTGAAAAGTTCAATAGTTTCTAAATTTGATTTGCCTACGAACAATAAGCGCTCATTGAGAGCAATCCAACGAGTCAAATACCATCTAACTTTGATGTAATTACGACATTACTTGAATATTGAAAAAATGAACTATGATTAAGTAAATCAATGTGAGT
>NW_018201108.1:0-511 GCF_001263595.1 Phalaenopsis equestris | reverse complement strand
GAAGGAGATGGCGAAGTCTATGAGGTCGAAGCGAAAGAAGAGGCTGAGGTCTTTGAGGAGGGAGATCGCCGAGCCCTTCTACGAGAAGAAAGAGGCTGCCAAGCTTGCTGCCCAGCAAGCTGCTCTTGAAGCCCCCAAGCTTCCTGTACGCGTTCACAAGAATGACTCCGAGGCCGATGTGCCAGCCGAACCGTCCACTGCCATGGGTTAGCTCCATCTTTCCACTTATTTTGATCTATGTTTACACCCGGGTGATATCTATGGCATCTATCTTGAATCCTCATAATATACAGCTTCTTAGTTTGTCTCTTATGCAGCTACGCGCTGTTCAAATTTCTGTCATTGTTTCGTCGGTTTTTAACTTGATTCCATTTTCACTCCAGGGCTGATTTGTTTTCTTGAAGTTAGAAAATGTTTTGAAACTGATGAATTTCCTGGACCCTATAATTTGGATGGACGTTAATTTTGAAATTATTTTGGGGTTTACACTTTGAAAATAGCTTCTATATCA
>NW_018201107.1:0-511 GCF_001263595.1 Phalaenopsis equestris | reverse complement strand
ATAAAGGCATCACATGTTTATAAAAACTGACTTGATAATCAAAGAAGTCTAGTTAGATGAAATTGTTGGACAACATAAGCAATCTTAACCGTCTAAGTTGCTCCCGTATGAAGAACCAACCAAAAAATCAACATTGTTCTTGATGGGTAACATAACAAATATCTAGTTAAGTGGTAAAATGCATAAGGTGTCTTGATAAAATTGTATGCTTAATAAACTAAGTAATCTTGTAACACAAGATCCTTTGGTAAGAAGCAATTAAAGCAATTCTTGCTGCTTATAGCCATATTTAATGTCAAAGTATTCTAATTATACATGAATCGATTTTAAGAATTGAGGTAGTCTAACCGATACAACATGTCTTTCGAGAGGGTAAGTAAAATCAACTGAGTGGATCAAAATACTGAAGTAGTTTGGATAAACTAGATTGTTCAACCTATAATAGATACCTTCATCAAGAATCATCCAAGGTTCTCAAATGATTACTATAGCTAAGGGGGCATCATGTTTT
>NW_018201106.1:0-511 GCF_001263595.1 Phalaenopsis equestris | reverse complement strand
AATAAAATTTTGTCAGAATATGGGATTTGATTTAATAAAAATAATTTTTTTTAAATTTAATAATAATAAAATAATTAATCATATTTTTTAGTTATGAAATGACATATTAAATCTGAGCCGAGCTCGGATGTGGGCTTTATTTGAACAAAGTCATTTGAATAAACTCAAAGGATTTAGGCTTGCGCGCAACACAAGGCATGTATTGTTGAGGGATTATATGATAACATATGAGATTTAAGTTAGTAGGATTTAACAAATAAATCCTATAAACCCGAATTTAATAAAGCTTGAAAGGGTAAAATTAAAAAAAAAAATGACAATAAATTTAATAAATACTGTAAAGTCATGCGAATCTATTTGACAAATTATGTTAGAATTTAAAAATCTGTTATGATAGATAGATTTTAACAACAAATTATAATAAATTATATAAATTCGACTTTTTGAAACATTTTAAAATTGCAAGACTAACTTCTTAAATTCAATTAATATTATTTTTCAAAATATAATG
>NW_018201105.1:0-511 GCF_001263595.1 Phalaenopsis equestris | reverse complement strand
GGGGAGGGATTGATGCAGGTATACTTGCCTTAAAATAATTTTCATAATTGAGCTGTCGATTATACTTTTGAATCCTAATAATTTAATGGGATTATATAATAGCATCATTAAAATGTGAATACTTATCAAAGGTGGATTTGAAATAATGCCCTAATAACTAATTCTTAAACCTTAACAACTTCCACAGGAACCAAAAAAATGTCAGAATAATAAAAAAGTTGTAATTAAAATATTAGTAGTTAATCAAAGACATTTTAAATCACTTATTTGTTAACTCGACCAAGTTGATTGAGTCTTAACTTTTAAATGGATAGTAATATGTTCGGAGTTTACATTAAGAAAAATTTGAGAATTATCAATTAGAGGATATTGGACATTCAAAATCATTAAAGAAAACGTGCTCGATCAGATATAGTAATTTTTAGTGGAATTGGAAAAAGAAAAAGGGAAAAAAACTTAGAAAATGTGAAAGACGTAATTTAAAAGAAAAATCAAAACAAGTGGCCAAACT
>NW_018201104.1:0-511 GCF_001263595.1 Phalaenopsis equestris | reverse complement strand
TCTTAATGTTTTTTAAGACTCTTTCTTCTTCTTTATTCTTCTTCAAAACATCCAAATGAAAATTTTCTTCTTCCATAATGAAGATGGTTTTGAAAACCTTGGAGGTGGAACTCAATCTCAATATTTGAGATTAAAATGCTAGCAAGTTTTTTAACTTGAATCTCCATAATAAACGTTGCTTTTATAACCCTACAACATTTTCCTCAAGTCCTCGAGATCTTTAATTTCAATGGGCTCATTCAAGCACTCATGTAACTTAATTTCCTTACAAGTATCATATAATTTTAACACCTTCCTACTTAAACAAAGGGTGAAATGTAGTATTAACTCCTTTCATTTTATGTCTATTGATAAGAGCTTTAAGGATAAATCCAACTTTTTTTCTTAATATATAAAGATACTATGTTAGAAAATAGGATTAAGAATTGAAATAAGAAATTGATTTTCAAGTCAACCAAAGGGTGCTCTATAAAGAATTGGTCAATAAATATCTCCAAGAGCAAGTTTTTTT
>NW_018201103.1:0-511 GCF_001263595.1 Phalaenopsis equestris | reverse complement strand
ATTTAGGTGTTAGATATGTAAATACATAGAAATCGTGTGGTTTGTGCATAAATTTCTTATTATTTTTTGCTAAGGTTTCTTTCTTCTAGTTAAAACGGGAAGGATGAGTTGGCTATAAATTATTAAGGTAAAAGACTGTATTATTGGCTCCCACCTGTACAGTTGAAATTTGTAAGGGTCATTATCATAATTATCATTATTTGTGGTTAGGGCCTACGGTTAAATCAATGCAAGAAATTACATTAATTATGAATTCAGATCATAGATTCAACTTTTAATATATATGTACATTATGTTTCATTTCCTTTTGAAAAATATAAATTCAATATGTGAATAGTTTCATTGTTTTCTTACTTTTTGTTTATTTCGGTTTGTAATCAGCAATAAAAAAATTTTGAGCAAATTTGAACTCTTGAACTCATGAGTTGGCTAGTTTAGAGGGTATAAAACAAATTATACCTAAAATATTAAAAAAATAATTATTTTGATTTATAAACCATTTAAAAATTTT
>NW_018201102.1:0-511 GCF_001263595.1 Phalaenopsis equestris | reverse complement strand
AAACGAATGTCACAAATCATTTAGTTTATATGATCGATCCCACTTTTAAAAATTATGTTTACATTTCATGATAAAGTATTACTTGTAGTGTTAGAATCGATTGCTTAAACTATTGAGAATATGTGATCTATTTAGTATCATTCTTTTTCATAAAATTAAGATGCTACATTTTTAAAATAAAAAATTATATATTTAATTAAATTATTTTCAAAATAATGCGATGGATCCCAAATATTGGCTGAAAGGGGGTAGTTTGGTTCCATCACCAGTCTTATAGAATAATCAATATGAAGTCCTATTTGCTAGATCATAAGTTATAAGGGAAGAATTCAAACCTCACCAAAATGAGGTCAACAGAGATTCCATTAGATTTGATGATGAATCGTGCTCGCCCTAACGGCCTTACGGGTAAAACCTAGGGGTAATTGATTGAACAAGGCGGGAGTCACACAAAGCGACGAGCAGCCGCCTCTTATTGCCTGGTACAAAGAAATTCCATGGGAAATTCTTC
>NW_018201101.1:0-511 GCF_001263595.1 Phalaenopsis equestris | reverse complement strand
TATGTTAGTATGCGACTGGATGAATTGTAAGATAGAATATCAGAATTCAAGAGAGTAGTTGCAATATGAACATTTATTTCTAACTCAAGGAAAATTATTAAAAAATAATTTTCTTGTTCTTATCGTAGAACAAATTCTTAAGAGATAAGAGAACTGAAAAACTAAAGCTGTAAAACTAAAAAGTAGTTGCTTGAGTCATAACTAATTAGAAGGTTCAAGTTATCGCAAATCAAATTGCCTCGAGTCCATCCATCAGTGGAAGCCATTCTGGTTTAAACTAATAAGTCATAAAATAGGACACCCCTACCAATGATAAGGAACTGATCAACCAAATCCAAATATCTAAGGCTAGATAATTGAGGTCGATCGATTGAAGTTGGGTAACCAAGGCCGAGCAACTAATGCCAGGTAATTGAGGCCAAATAGCTGAGGCTGAGCGATCGAAGAATGGCATCCACAAACTGTCGTTGAAAGATGATCACTCAAGACAAACATTTTACCATCTTATCTT
>NW_018201100.1:0-511 GCF_001263595.1 Phalaenopsis equestris | reverse complement strand
CATATGACATTGGTGTAATTAAAATGCACCAAAGGACTCTCCCATTTATTCCTATGGAGAAAGTTCGGTGTTAAATCCTTCATAAACATGCTAACACTGGTTGTTTAGAAGGCTTTATTAATGAACTTGGTGGAAAAATCCCTATTGATACTTTTTGACTACCCCACTGAAATTGTCCCAAGTATATTAATAAAAAAAAGGTTATTATGTGGCATGTCCATGAGTCACCTCCATAAATCCATTGACCAAGGGTAGAGGACAAATTATCATATTTTAAATGGATGACACCTTATCGATAATTTGGCTATCAAGATGTTATCAACAATGGCAAAATGAGCGATAGGGCTCAAAGTGGGTAGTCAAAAAAAGGGAGGAGTAATCCCTAGAAGGTAGAGGTGGCTAGGTCAGGGTACCACTGACCCGTTATCCCAAACCACTAGGACCCTAAGTCTACCATGTCATGAAGGCAGTCAACTCAACACGTCCTGAGATCCCCGGTCAGTAATTCGTG
>NW_018201099.1:0-511 GCF_001263595.1 Phalaenopsis equestris | reverse complement strand
ACAGCTTAGGATGTTGAATTCAATGGGGTGAATCTTAATGAAATTATTTATGTTCTTTTTAATTATTGATTTTGTCATTTTCCTTTTTTTTCCGGCGCCTGAATCATAAAAGATTATAGCCACTAAAACCAAAACTAAAATACAAATGAAGCTAAATTTGCCTTATAGTAGAACGGATTGAGCACCTGAGATTCCACACAAACAGCCAATAGTTCTTTTTGCCGACCACAATTGTCGTCATTGTTTTTGTTAAGGGATAAACAATTGAGGAATGCAACCATCTCCTTCATGCAAGGTTTCCCAACTGCACCAAATTTTTTGGGATTTATGTACAAGCCTCCAGCCTTCCGCCCCATGCTTCTAGATTAGCCTGTCTATCCTAGAAAAAAAAAATAATAAGAAAAAGAAGAAGAAGAAATCATTAATATAATTGGAGGCCGCATGCCTTCATTTTCCTACTAAAAGAATAGTGGACAGCACAGGGCAATGGCTTTAATTAGTGACTAGACTA
>NW_018201098.1:0-511 GCF_001263595.1 Phalaenopsis equestris | reverse complement strand
ACATATCTAATGCCTAAAGTTTGATATTTACATTTAAAACCAATTGGTGATATAACATTATGCATTAAAATATGTATTTGAGTTTTTAAAAAGTTAGTAACTTGGTATTTTAGATTTTGATGTGATGTTAAAAATTGAGTTTTATGGATGTAATTATTAAAATTTAGGTGTGAGATATGTAAGTGCATAAGAACTTTGTGTTATGCATGTAAATTCCCTAATCTTTTGTCACATCTCTTAAATTTCTCATTCTCTCGAGAGATTCTTAGAAATTTATGGAATTTTTCTCCGAACGCTACTGGTATATTGCCTTTTAAACCTGAGATGGGACATGGATAGGGGTTTGTTTGCCTTCGGGTGATGTTTTGATTGCATATATACTAGGAATGATAAAAGGTATGAGTTGATTAATATATAAGTGTTTTGCGAGACATCCATTCATGTTTTAAAGTTAATGTTGATTCTTGATAGGCTACGCTTGAAAGAATTTTTTCTAATGTAGAGATAAATA
>NW_018201097.1:0-511 GCF_001263595.1 Phalaenopsis equestris | reverse complement strand
TAATTCTTATGTCTTAAGTTGAATTTTAGGCTAGGATGATCAATAAAATAACCTTGGATTAGACATGGGTAGAAGCTCGACACAAGTTGATCTGAACCTAGCCTAACCCTAACCTGTCTAAACCTAGACTAACCTGGCCCAATTCCCAAACCAAACCTTAGAACCAATCCAACCTAAGTCTAACCGTATTATTGACCCATCCATGGTCTAACCCAAACCATAAACCTAACCAAGGTCGGACCCAACACAGGCCTGGCATAGCTAAAACCTAATCCAAACCATATCTGAACCAAACCCAACCTAATCTAGGTATAAACCTTATCCAGACCTTAGACCTAATCAACACTTAATAAAACCTTAGTCCTAACCGAACCTAGGCCTAACCCTAAACCAAACCGAGGCCTGGCCCAACCTAGACCTGATTTAGCTAGGGCCTAACCAAACCAAGGTCTAACCTAAACACAAACCTAATTCAGGCGTGACCCAACCTAAGTCTAACCTAAACCACAAA
>NW_018201096.1:0-511 GCF_001263595.1 Phalaenopsis equestris | reverse complement strand
CCTTGCTACGCACCTTTTTTCACGGTGCTTCCCGAACTGGCTAGCCGATGCTTCTTTCCCCCTCTTCCCGTTCTTTTGAAGTCAACGAGATCCTCTTCACTACGTGCCTGATCTTTGAACGAGACGCTTCGCCGCGCCTTTCCTCCGCCTATGAGCTAGCTAAAGATCCAGCTAGCGCCTTTCCAACAATGGAGACAGAATCAATGTAATGTCAGGTTTCATCTGAAAAGAGAGATTTCAAGCAAGCGCCGAATCTGAGTACTCAACTTGCCCGACGAAGAGAGGCGATAGCTCGACTGATAAGGAGAGGAGAGAGCAGGATTTTGTAGATCTTCTTAAGACCACTCCTTGTTTCTCAAAAAAAGATCCAGTCTGGCCTTTTGCGTGTATATGTGGATGACATAGTGGTAACTGGAAATTCAATTCCTAGTCTAAAAGAATTGTTTGCGAAGAGAAAATATGCTTTTTTTGAGATGAAAGACCTAGGGAAGACCCAGCTCCAATGCCTTCC
>NW_018201095.1:0-511 GCF_001263595.1 Phalaenopsis equestris | reverse complement strand
AGAGCACCTGAAAAAGGTTCCAACTTTATCGGCGGTGGAGGTGGAGGTGGGAGTGGGAAGTAGACGGGGGAGTATGTGGAGAAAAGATGAGCGGCTTTGCTTGTTGCCTTTTTTAATGGGATGACGATCAGAAATCGTGTGCACACTGTTTTTTATTATTATTATTATTTTAGATAATATATATTGCAAAAAGATTAATATGATCCGATTATTTTGTTGGATGATTTTAATCTCGTATTTATATGAATATATGATTGTTGATAAGGAAATTATTAATATAATTTATTTTAAACGGTGGCTATTTTTTAAAAATTTAGTGTGATCTCATCAAATCATTATTTTGAAATTTAGCAAAGCATTGACAACTTCCTTACGTAGCAGGGAAAAGAGTCAATAGTTGTACAAATTGTGCACCACGTAGGTCGTTGTTGGTCATATAAATCGTAGTCGTGAGTTATGCTGTAGTTTGTAGGTCACAAGGATAAGAGTCAGGAGTTGGACAAGTTGCAGA
>NW_018201094.1:0-511 GCF_001263595.1 Phalaenopsis equestris | reverse complement strand
TCTGTTGATAATTGGATATTGGATTCAAAAGCTTCTTTACATACATGTTCCCACCATAAGTTAATGCAGAATTATGTTGCAGGCGACTTTGAGAATGTATATCTGGCTGATTGAGAATCTTTGAACGTGATAGGGATGGGAGACGTTGACATAACACTCTCTAATAAGATCAAATGGACTTTCCAAAATGTCAAGAACATTTCTGACTTGAAGAAAAATCTCATTTTTCTTGGCAACTCGATGGGTGTGATCATTCAGCAGTGTTCTCGGATAGCACCTGGAATGTCACAAAAGGGGCACTTGTACTGGCACGGGATAAGAAAACCTAAACACTATATATGATCACTGGTTCAATTAACAGTGTTGATACCACCACTGCAGAGAGCACAACAGATTTATGGCATTGCAAATTTGGTCATATGAGTCAGAAAGGTATGAAACAACTTCAGTCCAGAGGCAAACAACCAGAACTGAAGTCAGTTGATCTCAGCATGTATGAGAGTTGCACTAT
>NW_018201093.1:0-511 GCF_001263595.1 Phalaenopsis equestris | reverse complement strand
GATTCACCAAACAAAATCCTTCTAAACCATTCTTCCTTCCACTGCACCAACTTTGATGCAAATATTATAATTATTAAAATTATGTGAAGATGAATGAATTATTTATTTATAATGCTAAATTCGTTTGTAAATAAGTTTTATGTAAGCATCGCGCTTGGCCTCGGCCGACTGACGGCGTCAAATGTCGAAGACCAAGATTCCCATTTTCAAACCAAATTAAACCCCGAGCTGCCGCCACCGTTAGCAACAACAACGGGAGCAACCGCCCCGCCCTTCGCCGTCCCGGAAACTGATCCCTACGCCGCAACCGCCGTAGCTCTCGCCGAGAAACTCCTCCCTAGAATGGGCCACCGCCCTGACATTCCTAACCTCAAGCTTCTCCATCCACGCCCGACCCCTTCCCTGTACCCCCTTCGCCAGCTCCCCTCTCCTCTCCACGAGAAACCGCGTAGCTCGCCGACCGACGAAGTTCCCCCGCCGCCATGATCTCCCGCCTGATATCCTCCGGCAA
>NW_018201092.1:0-511 GCF_001263595.1 Phalaenopsis equestris | reverse complement strand
ATAGATACATACATACATATATATAGATACATACAAATATCAACTATGTAGTGGAGGATTAAAATTTGAATCATCTATGTAGTGGAGGATTTCTAAAATTTGAATCATCTATGTAGTGGAGGATTAAAATAGCAACGATAATTTTTATTTGTTAATTTACGGAGACCCTTCTTGCACGTCGCACATTAAAAATATATATTCTTGCTCGAGCCAATGTTTTGCACAATAAAATAAAACAAATATTATCTTATTCCTCCAAAATATATCTTGAGGTAGAATAATAGAATATTTTGATTTATCAAAAGTAGGATCATATTCCTCCTAATCTTATTCACTTTCAACCAATACAATTATTTATTTATTTATTATTAACTCCAAATTAACGGTGCGTATTTTTTGATTAAAAAATTAGGTCATTATGCAAAATAAAAAAAACGGTTTAAATTGACCAAAGCTCACTTGCCATAGAGAAATTATTCCATACGGATACGGCATGCCACCGTCGATCACC
>NW_018201091.1:0-511 GCF_001263595.1 Phalaenopsis equestris | reverse complement strand
CTAATACTAGCTATTGATAGCTTTTTTACGAGATCTCTTCCTCATAAATACTTCAAGTGCTCTACTATTGTGTTGATTCCTAAAAGAGAATTTTAAATATAAATGGGAAAATTTTTAGGCCCAGTAGTCTTACTTATGTTGTTTCTAGACTTATCAGTAAAACTTTAGTGAAAAGGCTCTAATGAATTCTAAATTGTATTATTTGTCAACATCAAATAGCATTTATTACAGGCAGACACATTACAAAGAATATTCTGATTTTACAAAAGTTGGTGATGAATTTGGATAGCAAATGTTGAAAGGGAAACGATGTTATTGAGTTGGAAATAAGGAAATCCTTTGATTCTATAAGTTTGAAGTTTATTTTGAATATTTTGTGGGCAAAAGGATTTAATTCTGATTTCTACAATATTATACAAATGCTTCTGAAGAATGGTTACTACTTTGTACTTTTTAATGGGCAATATTAGGGTCATTTTAAATTGAACATGGGCTCAAGTAAGGAGACCCG
>NW_018201090.1:0-511 GCF_001263595.1 Phalaenopsis equestris | reverse complement strand
TCCCCCGACGCCTCCTTGCTCCACACAACCTGATCTTGTGTACCTCGGGCAGGAAGTTCCACCCTTTTTCTCTCTTCCCACAGCTGAGCCAGAGTTGAGGTGAAAGGGGAGGGCCCACTGTCCATTCACTCTCAATCTACTCACCAAAGAGTCTCTTTAACCAAAGTCAAGCATCACATTCCTTACAACAACATCTACAATTCTTCCCTGGGACAACCACGGATCAGTCCACAGTCTAGTTTTCCTTCCATCACCTACAACGTGCCTAATCACTTCTGCAGCAATGTGCCTAAAAAAGAGAACAACCACCTGGTTTCAGCGAAAAGGACATACAAGAGTCTGTAAGCTAAAAAAGAAAAGGCAATTGTTGGGCTCAAGCAAGCATCACGAGCATAGTTTTGAAAGTTTTTCTAACGTTCTCAAAGACAATGGATATCTTCGTAGTGCAGTTTCTGACTTCTTATTAGAAGCTCAAAGAGTGGATGGCTAGAATAGATGGGATCAAACACCT
>NW_018201089.1:0-511 GCF_001263595.1 Phalaenopsis equestris | reverse complement strand
GCTTATTCCTTCGTCCGGGGGAGAGTTGTTTCTTTTATTCGGCCCATTATGCATCGACCCATTATGTTGATCGGCCCTTATGGAAAATAGCGAGGACTCCACCAAGTTAGGGGACGCTTTTCTCTTAATTCAGCGCCGGTCTTCAGTCCAATAAGTTTAACTAGTGTTTGACCAGATTCTGGCAAACTTTGATCATGGGTCCCTCTCGTTTTGTTGTATATCAATGTTTCACCTCGAGATCGTGTTGAAATGATCCTATCATACATAGTTAGTTCCGAATTTTCTTATTTTTTGAAAGTGACTGCTGTAATAATAACAAGAGAATTAAATACTATATTAAACTCATTTATTTTGTAATAATTAAACTCTCTAGATTTATGTGCATTGGTGTCCTATAAATAGGTTGTTACTAAAGACCTCTACGTCTTCACTTTCTTCCTATCCGGAGCTTGAGTCATTTTTGATTGAGGGCACTTTCATGGCGAGCAACAAGAAAATTCATGTTGATGTG
>NW_018201088.1:0-511 GCF_001263595.1 Phalaenopsis equestris | reverse complement strand
CTTAGTTTATCGATTCTGACACCACAAATCATATGACCGACACATTTGATTTATTGCATAGTAAACGCCCGTATACTGGTACTCAACATATTCAGATCGCTGATGAAAATAATATTTCAATTATGACGGTGATATTAGCCCCTCCTTCCAACATATATTGGTTTATCTTAAATTATCTAATGGCTTACCTTCTATTGGTCAAATGGTGGATAATTACTGTGATGTACACTTTCCTCATGATGGTTGTACTATGTAGAATCAGGTGTCGGAGAAGGTGTTAGCGAGGGAGCTTAAAGTGGACCAGTTATTTCTAGTACAATTTAACATTTCTCGTACTCTCTCATTAGCTTCTTCAATTTTTGAAAATAAGGCTGACATCTGACATAAACAATTAAGTCATCCAAATAATGTTGTTTTGAATCATTCCTCACAAAATGATGTTTTTGGTTCTACCGATAAAAGTTTATGAGCTGATTGTTCTTCTTGTAAACTAGGCAAAAGTAAGACATTG
>NW_018201087.1:0-511 GCF_001263595.1 Phalaenopsis equestris | reverse complement strand
AAAAAAAATAGAAACTTTGTTTTTAACTTGTAAATTTAAATTTTATTTTAAAAAATTTTGGTTGAGGCCACACTACTTGGACTAGATGAATGAATGAATATGATGACTTAACGAGGAATTATCTTATCGGTCTTCAATTAAAGGTTTAAATAGTATTAATAGAAGAAAATAAATAAAGTATTAAGCATTGGAGCCCGAATTTTCCCGCTCCCGCCATCTCGATCGTGAAACGTCGCGATCCCACTCTCGCTCCCGTTCACGAAGAGTCGCGCGCCAACCACTCCCGTCTTTCTATGTTGTGAAGCGTAGCATCCCTTCGCTCCATCCTGTCCGTGATAAAAGGCTTCAGACGGCTCTCCTTCAGTTTCAGAGAAGTCACGATGTTCTTCTTTGGTTTTCCTCATGATAGAGGAAGGTTTCCTCGGGACAGAGGAATGAATGTGCAAGAAGTAGTTCCTTGCAATGAAGAAAGAAGAAAGAAGATTGTTCTCCCTTAACTTCTTCTTGGTGG
>NW_018201086.1:0-511 GCF_001263595.1 Phalaenopsis equestris | reverse complement strand
TACGTAAAAATTTTTCATCTAAACAATTTGATCGAGTCCATTCATGCTGGAATCGAACTTTTTTGGCATTCGTTGAGGGATTGAATATTTATTTTATTTGAAAATTAAACAGATTTAATATATACTTATGTATATATAGTAGTAAATATTTATATTTACGTATAAGTAAAAACTAAATAATATATATATTTACATACATAATATTCAACTTCAAATTAAAATATTTCCTCCATAAATTTTATTTTGATTAAATATTAATGAAACATTAATTGAGATTCATCTTGATTTGGAGAGAATTAATTCCTTGCCAATTACTCTTCCAATGAACTTGGAAGAATCCTAAAGGGGAGAATTCTATAGCTCACCTCTCTCCTCATCATGACCCATTCCAAAAAAGTGGGAGAACGCTCACAGCACTTTGCTTCTCTTTCCTCTATTGACAAATTTCCTCTCTCCCTCACGGTGAAGCGGGGCTCCCTAAGGGGTTAAACCAGTTGGACCTCCTAAATCA
>NW_018201085.1:0-511 GCF_001263595.1 Phalaenopsis equestris | reverse complement strand
TCGTTAAGTGCATATAGTTAGTGGCTTGCTGGTCCACATTATTGTCGGGCTGGGAAACTGGATTAGACTTTGCTTGTCCATCTTTGATCCATGACTTCGGAGAACTTTGTGCATGATGATCAAGTTGATTGAGACTGGAATTTAAGGACTGATAAGCTGAAAGTTGAGTTGACATATTCATTAAATAAGTGTTTCCTGTCATGCATATTTGTTGAGTTCCCAGTTGGCTTCCAAGTGAATTCATTGAATATTGCGGGTAAAAATTATTTTGTTGTCTTGTATGAGGCAACCATGATCGAGGAATGGGAGCATGACCACTATATGATGGTTGATTCAGAAGACATGAGGGTGATATATAGTTATTTCTGCATATATTGGGATTAGATCTATTGATAGCCATTGAAAGAGAGCTACCATTGCATCCTCTTATTCCAGCATTTTCAAAAACTCGTTTGTTAAATTCAATTGTGTCTCTTTTCAAGCCTTTTCTGTACTTCTGCATAAGACAAAA
>NW_018201084.1:0-511 GCF_001263595.1 Phalaenopsis equestris | reverse complement strand
AATTAGAGTTGATGCATGCTAGAAAATTTGCGGTGTTAGAGTAATTAATTATCGTCTTAGCGTTGCATGAGAATTCAACACGGACTCAGATAAAAGAAAACAACCAGTGGTGACACCAGAAGTTTTTACATGTAAAACCCGTAATAGAAAATACCACGGGTCTGGCTCAGTTGTAAATATTCACTATAAGTTGATAATTACAGAGACCCCTTATTCTATAAGCATAGACATGCAAATTAACTTGTTATAAGAAAAGGGTGGCGACCGATGGCGTTTGGTGGAGGCAGGCAAATGGTGGTCGACAGTGGTCGGTGTTTCGACACAATAGTGGCAGGCGATGATCGATAGCGGACAGCAGTGGTCAATGGCGGCCGACAACGATTGACGGTGGCAGAAGTGGTGATGGATTTTAACCTCTTCTCAAAGTTTCAATTTTTTTGTCAAGCCTAACACCCCCCTCTCATGAGGGGGTAGGCCTCTATTTATAGTATTTTGAGTGCAATTAATACAT
>NW_018201083.1:0-511 GCF_001263595.1 Phalaenopsis equestris | reverse complement strand
TGACCTTTTTGTTGATTCACATTCCTAGCAAAATGCTTAAAAACGCTACACATCTGCAGAAATCAAGAGGAATATTTCATGCATCAGCATATACAACATTTTCCTAATCGTCAAAGCAATAAATTTCTTCTGCAAATGTGTTACAAACAGGCAAACAAAAGCCTGAAAACTCGGATCTCGAACCATCAGCACATTGGTGGCCTCCTTCCTGAAAAATAGAGAGTTCAGCATCATCATATGATCAAAAAATAAACCAAGAAGCAAACTCAGATTGCAATAAAATGATCAAATGCTAATGAAGAGAATAAGAAATGCCAAGGACAGGAGGAAATAATATGTTATAAGGATTCCCCCGTATTTCACATAATTCAAAGACAGTTCCTCAGTTTTAAAGAAATCATATCTTGGCTCTCAATCTCAGAACAAGATTAACAAAAAAGTAGAAAATTTATTCATAAGTTAAAATATAATGGGGCATTTACATAAATGCCACACAATTCTATGTATTTAT
>NW_018201082.1:0-511 GCF_001263595.1 Phalaenopsis equestris | reverse complement strand
ATAATAATAATAATAATAATAATAATAATAACGATAAATTGCAGGCATGATCTTGAAGTTAATGGTGGAAAGGGTGTCATTGTTGATCCAAGAACAAAGTACATCTATCAGAGGCCTTCAGCATGAATTGATGATTTTTGAGGTGATCTTTGTTCTGCAATTCGATGAATGGTTGGCCTTTGTATATGCTTTTATTTGTCTCAATTGTGATGTGTGCACATCTTTTTAATTTGGTTTTCAGACTAGAAATAAAGGGCAATGTATTTATTATTTCTTTTTGTAAAGTTACACGGTAGTAAACATTTAAAATTCTGTTCATACTAAAATAAAAAAAATGGAAATTTATTTACATGCCACACAGTTCTTATGTATTGACATATGTAACACCTAAGATTTCATATTTACAAACATATGCTTCAAAACTGATGGTATGCATGTACATTTGAAAGTTCAGCTGTTACATATGTAAATACATAAGAGTTGTGTTGTATGTAAATGACCCCCGAAGAAA
>NW_018201081.1:0-511 GCF_001263595.1 Phalaenopsis equestris | reverse complement strand
CACCGCACCAAATAAGCTGCCCCAAACAGGCCCTTGGTCAGCATTTGGATGGATTTTAGGATTGTGTTATATGTGGTGTAGTGTGATGCAATGTTTTGTGGGAATTATATTGCAAAGTTATGTCATCTTTTGATCAACTTATTATTATTACTATTCCAACATAATATGGCAAAGTATAACCCTGAAAAAGTGGTAGTAGAATGGCCACATGATTCTCTCAACCAGGTGCTAAAAGAGGGTAATATGTATAAATTTAGCTATTGCAGCAGCTTTGAATTAGTATTTAAAAACTGAATTTTTAATATTTTCTTAATTAAATTATTATGATTTAATAATTTGCAATAATTAATGCCGGCCTAGCTTAAGTTCCTGTTAAACTATCCCAATAACCCTTACATATAGACTAAAAAGAAAACTTGCGGACATTATTATATAAAATGGGATCTTAAGTGGGAGATTATATATAGTCCTAAAATTAGCATTTTTTTTATTTTTTTTATTAATATTTTTT
>NW_018201080.1:0-511 GCF_001263595.1 Phalaenopsis equestris | reverse complement strand
GTCTAATTTCATGTTCAAATTAGACCAAACTCTAAATCATAGAGGTGTGTGTCCATGGTCAGGGGGATGACCATCTTGTTAACCTCCTAGGGTTGGGGTCCTAGGATTAATTAAATGGTCCAAAGTAGACTTTAGGATAGTTTTGTGCTAAAGTGTAATTTTCCAATTTTTACCATTTTTCCCATAGATTTCTAAATTTTTATTTAAAAAATTTTAGGGAATAACAATTGCCATTTTAGGGTTAAGTTTATCACCCAATCCTCATTTTTTTATACACAAATTTATAATTTTTATAATTATTTTTAAAAATCATTACCAAAATGATAGAAATTTGGTCACTTTTACTATAGGGGCATCCCCTGTTCTTGGAAAAATCAAGGAATATTCCAAAAAATGTAGGGAATAATCCCTATAATTTTCATAATTTATGGATCTATACTTAATTTTTAATAATTAGAATACGCGAGAGAGTATTTAATTCATTAATAATTAAATATAAATTAATTATTTT
>NW_018201079.1:0-511 GCF_001263595.1 Phalaenopsis equestris | reverse complement strand
ACCCATAATAATCATACAATATGTAGATTATTGTAGGGCCATAAAAACATTTCATAAATGATTGAATAACAATTTAAAATTATAAAGCTCCCTAATTTATCATATTTACATATATAATCACATATTATTTTAATTGTCATAATAACATGAAAATATGTGCTTGGAAGTGTTTCATTTTAGACAATTAATATTAGTGTTATGTAATATAAGAATTATATGGTGTGCGGTTATGTGTATTCTTTTTCAACAAGTGGCTGAGTCATTCATAAGCACTGAACAACAGAATTGCTTCATTTTGTGGCTTGGAATGAAAGCCAACAACTTGGTTAACAGCGAGGATAAGCAACAAGTGGTCAGTAAATATTGATAGACAAATTAGCTTTTGTGATGTGGTCCATTGCCTTACAACTAACCACCATCATCTCTCATATAAATGCATTTCTTGTCAAGAAAGAGACCATGCTTTTCATGTCATTTTCTTATTAATATGAGACTATAAATTTGAATCCAA
>NW_018201078.1:0-511 GCF_001263595.1 Phalaenopsis equestris | reverse complement strand
TGTATTAATGTTTCAGGTGCCCGAAATTAAAGCACGTTGCTTTGCCAGTAATGTCACGAACTGAAGAAGTTCAGATTCCTCAACTTGTGCGAAGGTGGAATGATCTAGAGAGGTTGGAGATGGAATCAAAGCCTGCTAATTTTGTTGATTTGGTGAAGAATATAAGCTTGAGTTGCAGAAAATTTTGTTGGCTGATGGTTTCAGGATCTGTGAGAGGAGAAGATGCGTTAGCCATTGTTAGATATCTGCCGAAGCTGAAGAAATTGGAGCTGAAAAACTCGTATTTGGCTAAGAAGGAGTTGATGACTCTAGTGAATGGTTGCAGGGAGTTGGAGATATTGAATTTGAAGGATTGTGTTGGATTTGATGGAGAAGATGAAGAGATAAATGGCAAAGTTAGTCACATTAAACAGTTCAGAAAGGAGGGGTGCAGACTGTATTATGAGTATGATGAGTATGAGTTTTGTTTATATGATTATGCTCTTTGATCTAAGTTGTAAGGGGGAACATG
>NW_018201077.1:0-511 GCF_001263595.1 Phalaenopsis equestris | reverse complement strand
ATGCATAGTACTGATGGAATAATTTTTCATCATATTCAGCTAACAAAGTTTTTAAAATTGAGTCCAATAATTATAAATATGATTTTAGTAATATTTATCCAGCAATAATATCAGCAGAATATCTAAATTCAATATCAACAAATAATTTATCATTAAAATGTAAAGAAAAGACTATTACAATAACTCATCTAAGGAGTAAATCGCTTTTGAATCAATTAAATAACTATTAACCATAATAACATTTCAATGGTGGACGTGAGGCATGAGTAACTCTAATTTTAGTGATGAATAACTAGTAAATTGAAAGTCATAAAATAATATATAGAGTTTGAAGCAAATAAACTCAACAGGTGAAATCTATTGACTATAGTGTAAACAACAAATTGGGATATAAATGATCAATGAAAGAGGATAGAGTAGCAATTGATATTATGCCATAATAGTTATAAACAATATAAAATCAAAGAATATTTAATATAGAAATGTTTAAATTATGCTTACTTGGTAATAT
>NW_018201076.1:0-511 GCF_001263595.1 Phalaenopsis equestris | reverse complement strand
GAGAAAGTAAAACATGTCAACTGTTCTACAAGCAAAGAAAATAGTGATCCACGTAGTTAAACTATGAAGCAATGCACTATAGGTTAACGAAAACTTAAGCTACAGACCACTGAGACAATAATTCTAGAGAAATTTGACTTCTATTTAACACAAAATGCTCAAAGTTAGAGATGCAAGTTCACAAATAAGCTCCACACCCAAGAGCTCGAATGACCACGTTGAGCATTATATAATCGAGGTTGCTCGACCTTTAAAATCGTGGTCTAAATCCTAAACCTGGACAAACATTAAACATCATATACTAGTTAAAACATTAATCAATCAAAATTTATTCTGACCCTGATCAAAAGATATTCAGGTTATGATTGAACAATGCTAGAAGATTATTCGAATGTTATTCATATTTTCGAAGAAGGTTTGAATAATGATCAAAGAGTATTTGATTATAGTTCGAAAATATTTAATCATGGTCCGAACAACATTTGATCAATTTTATAAACTTGTTAAAAAA
>NW_018201075.1:0-511 GCF_001263595.1 Phalaenopsis equestris | reverse complement strand
TTTGTCTCAAATTGATCTCAAAATCAATAGTAATTTGCGTCAAATCAATGAGAGAATATCACCTATGATCTCTGCACCTAATATTTTGTCCAAATCAACTGGATCAACTCAAAGTCACTTTATTTCTAGTCCACTCGAAATCCACCTTTATCTAATTTTAAATATGAATATTCGGTTAATAGTTAATAATATTACACACCTTTATATTATATCCTTTATTACATTTTTATTTATATCATATCAAAATTTTTAAATTTATAGTAAAGTTAAAATCAATTCAAAATAAAATTAAAATTCCATTCTAACAAACACAACAATTTTAGTAGCCCCATTTCCTTGCCTGAGAAGTTCTGACCAAGCCAACTCCCAATCACTCGCAGACGTGTTGAAATAATCCAAAGCCCACTCCATTTAACAGACGAATCCGAAGCTCTGTATAAAAATATTTGTGATATATTTTTTCTTAATTAATGAGATGAGATCAAGTCTTCCTCCATACACTTTTAAGCTA
>NW_018201074.1:0-511 GCF_001263595.1 Phalaenopsis equestris | reverse complement strand
AAGGAATTTAAGGTTTCAAGAGTTGAGATACAAAATGCACAAGAAATTCATAAAAAACAAATTTAGAGCAACTTTAAGTATTGTGTGGTATTTAACCATGAAAATTTCATTAATATGCTTGAGCCAAGGAGATTTCCCTGCCACTGATAGTAAAAATCTAACACAATTCTTTAAATATTGTCATCTACCAACCGTAAAACAGGATATTCATTACTTTCTCCATTCCACCTAATGTAGAGCTGTATTTGGTATATTAAAAAAAATATGCGTTCACTTATTCAATTTGGAAAATTGCATATCGTAGTAGCACCTTTTGACCTCCATCAATATCTGTAAAACTATTCACAGGTGGAGTTATTAAGCAAATCCAACTCGATCAACATATGACCTCAATTGCTGTCGGCGACTATTGTGTACAATAAAATTTCTGATTGTTAAGAGTTTTGCCCCTCTTTCATTTTCTTGCAAACAATAAATGGAAGGAAAATTTTCTCAAATTGATGATAAAGAT
>NW_018201073.1:0-511 GCF_001263595.1 Phalaenopsis equestris | reverse complement strand
AATAATAATAATAATTGAAACTTTATAATGATTTAGAGATATTTATGCTAGAAAAATTTATGTGAAAAACGTTAATAGTGAAATTGCTATATTAAATTTAATATAATTAATTATAGTAATTATAAGATCACATATTACGTTTTATATTTCTTTAAATTAATAATTCAAGATAATTGAAAATAAATTAAAATGATAATAATTTAATTATGATGATAAAATTTTAGAATTTTAAAATAGTATGAAGTTATGAATAATAATGAGATTAAAAAATTCAAGAATTATTTGAAATTTTATATTAATAATTACAAGTAATTATTTAACTTAAAGTAGAAATTAGTTGGATCTTAGATAAAATTAAAATTTTGAGTAAAAAAAGAATAAATAACAAAAAAAATACAATTAAATAAAATATTTAATTTAGATAATTCTCATAAGAATTTGTATAAGATAAAAAATAGAAATTTAAATAGCACACTAACAACCTGTTTGGCGCAGCTGTGGGAGAGCGGCG
>NW_018201072.1:0-511 GCF_001263595.1 Phalaenopsis equestris | reverse complement strand
TTGATACAGTTAATGCACCCATAGTGAGGCAGCGTACACAAAAGTAACAACAATCGTGGGTGAAATTCAGATAAATTTGTAAGGCTCCTTGTTGACCGATCAAGTCCTTGTCACTGCACCTAGTTAACCACTGCAGAAGAAATTGTGCCTTGAGGCTCTTACTTTTGATGATTTTGATTTGGAAGGAGTCCAAGTCCCCTACCAAGAGCCTCTCTCCCTTAGCACAGGAATTAGCGAACCCTGCTACAAAGTAAAGAGAATCCTGATTGACGATGAGAGCTTTGTCGATGTATTGTTCTACTCCACTTTCCTCAGTTTGGGACTGACATGGGAATGGCTTCAACCTGCATTGAGGTTATTATATAGTTTTGATAACCGATCAGTAAGAATCGAGGGAACAATAAATCTCTCTGTTGTCATGAGAGATTTTCCTCGACAGACAACCAACTCAATCCAGTTCATCGTCATCAAAACATAATCAACATACAATGTCATCTTCGGGAGACCCCTA
>NW_018201071.1:0-511 GCF_001263595.1 Phalaenopsis equestris | reverse complement strand
AATTTGGAAGTTACATGAGTTATGATAATGTTCATAAATCACAGAGGCTAAAGTTTGAAGCAACATGAGTTGTGATAACATTCGTATGCCACAAAGACTATAGTAGAGAGTAGCATGAACTACATGAAGGTCGAAGTTGTAAGCTGCATGAACTGTAATAAAGTTCATAAGCCGTAGAGGCCAAACTTGGAAGTGGCGGCTGATGGTAGTTGAAAAAGATCGACTAGTGGTAGTCGATGATAGTTGACATTTGTAAGAGCAAAAGGTGTTCGCCGCCTCTTTGGTGCGAAAATGACACTGGACTTCAACTCATTCTCTCAATCCTTCTTCAGGCTTTGGTATTCACACCCTCTCAAGAGGATGGATGACTTTATTTATGAAATTTGAGAGAGGTCCCCTGCAAATAAGAAAGAAATTCAGGCAACTCCATCAGACGGTCGGGAGAGATTCACTCGATGAGACGACATTCTGTGGATATTTGAGTGTCTTAATGATGTCATAATTAAATGAT
>NW_018201070.1:0-511 GCF_001263595.1 Phalaenopsis equestris | reverse complement strand
ACAAGATACATCAAGATTAATACAAGTTAACTTCATAAATACACCCACGCAAACATAGCTTTAGCACTTAGCAAGCAAACTCCCTAAACCTAGCGCAGACCCTGAGTTCATCAATCTCCAAATCTACAACTAGGCATGATAAAATGAATATTCTAACCGTGAATACATAAAAATGGCGTTAGATATGTAAATACATAAAGATGGTGTGGTTTGTATGCAAAACTTCCTTTTTTTCTTAATTCTACCGTGAAGAATATGTTGTAAGGCTAACTTGTTGCAGGTCTTTTGAGTACATGTTCCAATAACATTTTTTGCCAACACAGTGGGACATATTATAATAAGCTGTTTGGCTATTTATGCAGACCCATCTTAGTAAAAAAAATTAATATATGAGTGGGTCTGTCTGTACACGTGGTAGACCCTGATTGGAGTTCTGATGCAAACTTTTTTACTATTTAAGGCACCTCTACAAGGAATGATGCGTGCTAAAAAATTCGTGGCGGTAGAGTAA
>NW_018201069.1:0-511 GCF_001263595.1 Phalaenopsis equestris | reverse complement strand
GGGAAGAGTTGAAGCTAGAGAAGAATAGGGAGAAGTAGCTGAGTTTTATTGTTATCCTGCACTGAAGACCAGAAAAATACTTCCCACTTTTATATCGTTGAACACCTTCTACAAACGTTCATAGGTCATCGTTGACCACCGTCGATCTCCCCCTGCATTGTAATTAATCCTCTTAAATAAGACATACGCTGCAGAGTAACAAAGAATCATGTAAAGTAACGACCGGTCTTATGAAATAATGAAGCATCCTATGAAACAATTCACTAAGATAGTATAACAACGCACCCCGAAGACAGAGCAATGTGTAACCCGCATATAGTGCTACATCACACACTAAATTTGGCGTAAATCACCTTAATAACAACTTACAAATGTCTTATTCATAATACGGTGGCCTACTCCGGACTTAAGAATTTCTCTGCTCATAGCTCTCCACTATAGCCTACATCCTATGTTGTTCACGACAACTGTAGCCCCTTAATACGGCCTTGACGACCAATTTAAGCTACTA
>NW_018201068.1:0-510 GCF_001263595.1 Phalaenopsis equestris | reverse complement strand
GAGTCTTTATAGGTTCACAAAAAATTTTAACATATCATTTGGCTATAATGATAAGTAAACTAAACATAAAGGAAAACCATCACTTTAATGAATAAAAACATATTCCAAAAGCATCCTAACATTCTATTACTTCATCACAAAAGAAAGGTATAAAAGAACTACTCGTAGTGAATGTAAAAATCACTACAATTCATCATCTTACGATAAAACAAATTCATAGAAAATGAGTTTACAAATAATACAAGATAAAGTAGAATGAAAGACTTAACTTTATCCCTAAGAAAAGAGGTAAAAATTCCTCCCCAAGTGATCTCCAAATGCTCCTTGCACTGTTAACAGTGTTCCCTTACAAAATTTCTCAAATCCCTCTCCAATCTCTATGAGAAAATGAAGAAAAAGTAAAACCCAATTCTAAACTCTCATCTCATGCCCTTCTTGGCTTCCTCCAAGTCTTCCAAATGACTGAGAGTCCTTACTTGAACTACCTCTGTAGCCTCTTAACTCCCAAAT
>NW_018201067.1:0-510 GCF_001263595.1 Phalaenopsis equestris | reverse complement strand
ACACCAACCCAACCAACAGCCACCACAGAACCATAGCCCATATCCATCACTACAACTAAAGCCACCTCAAAACACAACTCAACCCAAGAACCACAACCAATAGCCACCACAAAGCCAACTACAACCACCAAAAGCACAGACACCACCCCAAAGCCACAGCCACAAACCCTCACCCAAACCCAACCACACCCACCCATAGACCCAAACCATACAAATATAGAACACATAGCCACCACACAACCCATAGATCACTACCTAAGCCCACAATCACCAAAAGCACAGAGGCCACCACAAAGCCACATTCACAACACCTAAACCCACTAACATAGTGCTACCCACAACCACTGCAGAACCACAATGAATCACGACTCACATCTATCACCACAATCAACAACCACTACAAAGCACAACTCAGCCCAAAGAACCACAACAAATGCATAATATCCTCACAAAGAAAGTTTGTGATGCTTTGTGGTGTTGACCTCACTTTTGGTTGATGTCTAGTTTCCT
>NW_018201066.1:0-510 GCF_001263595.1 Phalaenopsis equestris | reverse complement strand
CCAATTTTTTTTTTTTTTTTTTTTTTGAGAAGTTTAGTCTTGTACGCATGATTACCACCGCAACGCTTTGGGTCCTCATTTTTTGAATAAGATATAATTTGTTTAAATTTACATTTTTAATTATTTTTAAAATATATGTACCATGTAAATAATTTATTAATATTTTGTTACAATAATCAAAAATTAAAATAGTCCTGAATATTAACATAATTATTTATAAAAGTAAATTTTGTATTACAATCCATGTAAAATAATGGCAATGACATTCATCCTCTGGTTCCTTGTTTTATTTGTACAGATTTCATTTTTCAATTGTACAGGAAAAAAAAAGTAATGGTCTTTTTTTTAGTTGATCAGATTCTTCTGTAAGGCTCTCCCAGGTTTAATATTAAACCAAGTTATAAAATTCTTGAGCAACGCTAATCATGCAGGAGACTCCGGACCAAAACCCTAAACGTCCTGGTGGGGTAGAGTAATGGTCAATACGATATCTTACCCGCTGCCAAAAAC
>NW_018201065.1:0-510 GCF_001263595.1 Phalaenopsis equestris | reverse complement strand
TGTACTTAATAAAGGCATGATAGAATTTAGTATTCTTGTCTCCTTCAGTGAAGATGTTCATTGAAGCCTTCTGTTTTAAGAACAGTTCTTGATACACTATGGCTGTGAGAAGATTATTTTTTGCAATTAATAAAGTCTTTTCCTCAGCAAATCCATTATGGACAGCAAGTTCAAGTTTCTTTACTTCTTTTTTAGCAGTGCTGACAGAATTTAGAACATTGCCAAAGGATGCCCGGTTCCATTTCCTAAGGGCTATGCCAACCTTGATCTGCAAGATGTTAAGTTTAACCAATGGTTCAAAATCTGTAACTCCACACCAATTAATGGAGACAGTGTTCAAAAAAGAATGATGTGTGGACCACATATTAAGGTATATGAAAGGAGGAGGTTGTTTAAAGTTATAAGGGGAGATAATAGAGACCAACAAAGGTCTATGGTCTGAGCCAACAAGGCTTAGATGAGTTAAAGTAGGAATTAAGAGTACAATAGATCATTCACTAGAATTCTACC
>NW_018201064.1:0-510 GCF_001263595.1 Phalaenopsis equestris | reverse complement strand
TCACATGCTAAATGGGAGTCATCTCCCTTCAGAAGAACTAAAAAAATTGAAAGGGCAAAAGAAGAAGGAAGAAAGAGTTGATGCGTTGGATGTAGTGGAAAGAAAACCAGTCCCACCAACACCACTATTTATAGAGGACTTGGAATTGCAGCTTTGGGATGTGGTGCCATAGCACTAAGCCAAAATAGGTCCCCATAAACTTAAAAATGACATAAATTCCCATATGTTATGAACAATGGAAATCAATTACATTAATTTATTAGTGTGACGTTAGTGATTAATGCTATCTCTATCTGTCTAGAATTGATTGATTCACTCCAAAATTTGCATAAATAGTGGGCCCCTCCATCTATTAAAATGGTAGTGCATGTAGAAAGAATTCTAACGGTTGAAAATAATAGTGCATGTAGAAAGAATACTAATGATTGAAAGATAGTGGGTTTTAGAGAGTTGGTGTGAAATACCAAAGTTGTGAGTACATAAGATGTATGCAGCTCTGCGTACATCAGG
>NW_018201063.1:0-510 GCF_001263595.1 Phalaenopsis equestris | reverse complement strand
ATCTTCGGAGCTGGGGTCACAAGAGCGGTGAAGTCACCGGGAGAGAGAAGGAACAAGGCACCAAGGCGAGACCGAGAGGGGGGAGGATTAGGGCAAGACAGGGAGGGACACAATTTTGGCGGTATAAATGATTAGTCTGATGGCTTATAAATAGCTTTTAAGTCATCGTTAATTAACATTATTATCGATAGAAATTCCAGACACTTACTAAAAAAACTCATTGATTAACACCCGCCCAATGACGGGTTCATAAATAACCGACAAAATATGACCGTCGGTTAATATTTGCTTATAACCGATGATATCATGCCTCGATAGTAATAAAAACCATCAGAAAAATATTACTATTACTAAACAACAACATGTCCTATAGTTTGCGGTCACAAAAAACCCACCCTATAAGCCATCACAATGCAGTCAGAAAATAGGGCATTTTTTTCGACTTGTATTTAGTTCGTCTGTTTTAGCGCTTTTTCTTGTAGTACTTTTTTAATAAAGCTATGCAAAAAA
>NW_018201062.1:0-510 GCF_001263595.1 Phalaenopsis equestris | reverse complement strand
GAATGCACATACATTTTGAGAGATGAAGAACATTGTGTGAGTTGGGAGTGCTCAAACATAAGATGCAACGCACGATGGTTAGATATCACAATTAATGTTTGAGTGGAAAGGGATGTGAAATAGGGGTTGAGTTCGGGCACAAGACATAAGTGTGTGATCATGAAAGATGAATTTATTTCACTTTAAAACTGAACTTACGAAGAGAAGACATAGTGACATGTTGATGAGGGAAGGGAAGAAAGAAGAGAAGATATAAGATGTAATAGTAGAGGATATAGATGAACAAGGATTTATAAGAGGGAAGAAGCTAGTATCCAAGCTATAATTTCATTCATTTAATTGAAGAATTATTAGAACTAGACTCAATTAAACAAAAAGAATACTAGAAAAAATAAATTGAATTGAAACTCATCCTTTTCAAACTACCATAATAATATCCGATAAGGATAACTGTACAAAAAAATAATGCAGAAAATAAATCTAACCCTCATTTATCACGCATCAAATACA
>NW_018201061.1:0-510 GCF_001263595.1 Phalaenopsis equestris | reverse complement strand
AAAGAAAAAAAAAAACATAAAACCCAATTTTTATTCCATTCATTTCATAAATCTCAAATCATTCTCCCAAATAAAGCAAACCAACAAGAGTCTAAACACTATTCTTATCTCGATAACGATATGATACATATTTATTTTCTCACCCAGCTTACGGAGCGTTATTTACGTACGTCACGCGCATGTATTTATGTGTGTGTATGATCTTTAATAACCTCCCAATAACTAAGTTATTTGGGGTTAGTGAGATGTTAATAACATATCAATATCCTCCCAATAACCTACCAATACATTTCGCGTTTGACGCTTATCTTTTTTCCTGTCATTCGAGAGTTTGTGAGATTATTAACAGTGAGATAACCTTTCAATACCCCCGAATAACGCATACGCACAAAAATCTGCATGCGTATGACGTACTTAAATATTTTTCGTTAATTAGAGTGAGAACCTACTACCAAAAGGAACAAAATTTAAAAACATGTTCTTAACACCACACTTTACTCCTCCTCCTCC
>NW_018201060.1:0-510 GCF_001263595.1 Phalaenopsis equestris | reverse complement strand
TTTCTATTTTTTTAAAATTTTAAATTTCAAAATTACAAATATATTTATGCGGTTGTTGGATGCAAAAAAATATTTATATGCGAACCACTCCTATTTTTTATAACCATTTATTCTGGAAGTTGCATAAATTTCAATAAAAAAATTTAAAAGTTTAGGTGTTAGATATGTAAATACTTTAGAATTAAACTAAATCAAGTAAATGATAAGTTGAATCGATCAAATAAATTATAGAACCAAATTAAATAAAATTGAGAGATGAATCGGTTTGCCGAGTCGGTTTTGTTTGAATCTAATTTTATAATCATAGTGAAAACCTATGCATTCAATTAGTTCGATTGATTAGTTGATAAAATTGTTCAACTAATTAATTGACCGATTTATTTTACATGTAATCTGCAAATTAATTAGTTAATTGGTGCGAAGTAGATTCGCCAGATTGACTTACAGCTTCTAACCTCAGATGTTAGGCCGCTTACTTGTCCCTGAACACTCTCTCCCGACCGTTCAATC
>NW_018201059.1:0-510 GCF_001263595.1 Phalaenopsis equestris | reverse complement strand
AAAAAATTAGAGATTACCCTTTAGAGGATAATAGATCCAACAATTACCATTACCCAAAACGGAAGCTCAAAGAAACCTTCTGCTAAAGTAGCAGTTCAAGCTTTGGCTAAGGTACCAAAGTTGACCTAGCCTTGGAGTGTGAAAGGATGGCTTCTAGATTGGTGACACGGGCAGCCAAGGATGTATGGGAGACCTCTAGGTGAGTGGTAGAATTTGATGTAAAAGATTAAAGTCAAGGAAAAAAAGTTAAATAGGACAAAATCATCCCATATGACCAAACCTTAGTGGAAGCCACACTAAGGATAGGTTAAAGTGCCTAGTTTGGCCTGATTTCTTCAAATGTCACTAAAAAATACATCTAATGGAACTTATATAAATATGATGGCGTCTTCCTTCCCGCTCGGCTTTGCTAGGGTTTCGCCCGATGGATAACCCTAGAAACAATTACGGCTTCGCTCGTCTTTGCGCTCGATTCCTTCCGTTTTCTCCGGCTCTGAGACATTACGGCTT
>NW_018201058.1:0-510 GCF_001263595.1 Phalaenopsis equestris | reverse complement strand
TAATATTAAAATGAATCCCTTAAAGTGCGCCTTTGACGTCATCTCTAGGAATTTTCTGGGATTCTTTGTTCATCATCAAGGAATTGAGATCGATCAAGATAATATTAAATCTATCTTAGAAATGATGTCTCCTAAAACCTTCAAAAGACTACTATCCTTTGAAGGTAAACTTGCATACTCGAGATGCTTTATATCTAATATGTCAGGAAGGTGTGAGCCCTTTTCGACATTAATTAGAAAGGACACCAAATTAATTTGGGAAGAGAGATGTCAATGGCCTTTTGAGGATATCAAGCAATACTTAAAAACCTCTTATTTTTGTAGCCCTATCCTAGAAAAGCCTTTGGTACTTTATACTACAGCCTTAGACGACTCTCTTGAAGCCATGTTAGCTCAGGTCAACGATGAGGGTAATGGAAATGTACTCTACTATTTGAGTCGACGCCTAATACCGATGAAAGTAAAGAATCCTCGTATTGAGAAGTATTGTCTAGCTTTGATTTTCACCAT
>NW_018201057.1:0-510 GCF_001263595.1 Phalaenopsis equestris | reverse complement strand
AAAATCATATTCATGGAACCTCTTTCAGGTTCTTTCAAATATTTTCGGGATCGTTACATTTCCACTTTTAAAATTTCTCTCAAGCCAATCCTTGAAGCTAAAGTAGTTTTCTATGGTGTGGCTAAGCAACCATATACCTTGCCTATTGGGGATGGCTTCCTGGTCATTCTCTTTTGGCTTTTTTGGTTCTGGTAGTCTGAATCATTGCTTCTTCGGCAAGTCATGGAATTTCTCCACCACTGACTCCTTCATGAATGAATATGCCTTGCCTAATTGTTGATTCATTGTTAAAGATGGCTTTCTATCTGTAGGATGTGACATCCTTTCATGTGACTTTTCAGTTATACGGACTTTGAGTTGGACCCAATCTTGAATTTCAAAATCGGCGGGACATAAGCATCGACTGGCTCTTCCTTATGTAGATCTCTTCTCCTTTATTCAGCAAAACATTTGGCGTGCTGACGGTGAATCCGGTAGTATGAGCAGAATCTGTTCTTGTAGAAGTCCCAA
>NW_018201056.1:0-510 GCF_001263595.1 Phalaenopsis equestris | reverse complement strand
AAAAAATCGTCTC
Organism: Phalaenopsis equestris; assembly: GCF_001263595.1. Classification (NCBI taxonomy): domain Eukaryota; kingdom Viridiplantae; phylum Streptophyta; class Magnoliopsida; order Asparagales; family Orchidaceae; genus Phalaenopsis; species Phalaenopsis equestris. The sequence goes on along the minus strand of NW_018201056.1, from coordinate 497 downwards.
AAGATCTTATATCATGTCTCAAGATTCATGTCAAATGATAGAGATTTATACGAGAAACTAAATTATAAATAACAATATTTTATATACTATCTATCTAATTATCCCTAATTAAAAGTAGTGCAGAGAAAAGGAGCTAAGATATGTCATTGTCCCTTTCTCCTCACACTTCACATCATCTGGACTACGATCCTATAGAAAATTAGCTATAATATTGACATGTACAAATGAATCCATCACTCTTAAGCAACACGTGTCAAACCTATAGGTTTTGTATCTTACATGTAACAATTGTGCTATCTTTTATCACCATAAATTTGCATGTTTTGCATAAATATTGCAAACATTAGAAGACATTATACTTAGAATGTAAAATATTACAAAATATATATTTTGTAATTATGTCAAAGTATAGAAGAAAATGTGAAGGAAATATGATATTTAAATAATATGCAATTATGCAAAATAATAAAAATGTAGAATTTGCAGTCAAGTCCTAT
>NW_018201055.1:0-510 GCF_001263595.1 Phalaenopsis equestris | reverse complement strand
AGCCATTTTAGGCTCGGAACGAATCACTTTTAACCTTGTTGGGTTCTGTTCTGGAATCAAAAGATGGATGATTCTAGTTTAAGTTTGGAAGTTATTTCTTTTTAGAAAACACCAAAATTCAAGCCAAATTAAATGAATTTTGTAGTGATTTGTCAACTTTTATATTAAAATAGGAAGACAAATCTCTCATACTTGTTTGAATGTATACGACTCAAGGCTCTCAATCTAATCATCTACTCAGGCGATCTCCTTAGTCAATTATGGGTAGCCGTCTCTCTCATTCAACTTTATCACATAAAATTGCATTCATAGAACCTAATTCTTATGGATTTACCTATCTCACACTAAACTTTCATTTTTGCACACATATCTCTTCACCCATGAATGAAAAGATAGATTGGGCTATTAAAAAATGATAATGAGTAATGCCTTTCATATGATGTTTATAATTATAAAAGTTTAGGTGCCACATTGATAAATATGAAAGTTTTGGGTGTTATGTATGTAAAA
>NW_018201054.1:0-510 GCF_001263595.1 Phalaenopsis equestris | reverse complement strand
TTTGGGCATTACATATGTACATACATAAGTACTGTAATATGAATGTAAATTTTTCTATATTTTATTTATTTATTTAATATATCTATCTCAATATTAATTTAAATTTTGTTTAATTGCCCATTCATTTAAATTTGTAAGGTCATGACTCAATAATTATATACATAAAATCAAGAATTCACTTGGTTTTTAGCTTGTACTAGTTTTATACGAGAGATTATGTGCAATCCTAATTTTTAATTTTATACGAATATTTAAATACTCATTTAAATTTTTAATTACTTCAATTAATATAATTAAGCACAATTAAAGTATCATCATTAAGAAAAATTAAACAAATACAAATATAAATATAAATGCAATATGAAAATTGATTGATTTATTTATTTATAGTTAAAATATATGATCAAAAGATATATTATAAAATCAAGATTTAGATAAATAAATATAAAAGGAAATTATTGTTTCAGATATGAATAAGTAAAGATTTGGTGATATGCATTTAAAAAAAAA
>NW_018201053.1:0-510 GCF_001263595.1 Phalaenopsis equestris | reverse complement strand
CCAAGACCGGGCACCACCACTATTTGCCCCCACATCCCATTCCGTCCCAAACAAATTTTGATTCAAACTTGAAGTCCCTGAGTTTCTTACGTATTGGAAGTGAAACCGCGATAAGAATGGCAAACTCATTAGGGTAGAAAATTTTTTTTCTTAGGCTTAAGTTTAAACTTATATCAATCCTCTTTCTAGCCATTTAATGAATAAATCTTTCGAAGAAAAATCATTAGTTAGTGTCCAGAGCTTTGGAGAATATAATCAAGCTTACATTTTGAATTTTTGGATAGAAAGAATCACACGACACAAGCCCACGAGCCTCACCATGCACGACATGTTTGACGTTGTTGTCGCTGCCTTCGTAGGGGTAACCACCGAGACTCACTTGTGGAGTGATTTGCACCGTAACCCTTATGAATACTATCGCTTCGGGACAAGGAACTAGGTCCATAGCTTCTTCGAACTTGAGCTTTGTAAATGGGTTCTTTGGAATTTCTTGAGGGGGAGATGAAACTT
>NW_018201052.1:0-510 GCF_001263595.1 Phalaenopsis equestris | reverse complement strand
AAAAAAAATTTAAGGGATGGTTGATGCGCGGCTGTGATCAGAGAATGCACGCGGCATGCGTATGCTCTCCGTACGCAATAATTACTCGTGGACATAATTCATAATCTCCTCACATGTTGTACAAGAAAGTTCTATCATTTCCCCTTAAAATATTATTTATAATACTCTACTATCAATAAAAACCAGAATATATAAAATAAATAAATATTATATCTTTTAAATAGAAAATTCTTATAAATAATTTCATCAAAAATTGCTAATGATTTTAGTCATTATGATTGGTTTAATCATAGTTATATTATCTATGAGGCTACAAATTTTATTGTATGAATATTCATGAGGCATTACCAAGTATATTAGCCATTATTCTTGGCTTAGTAATCTGGTCTAATTAGTAAGAATCAGTTTGGATCAATGAAATGACACAACTTATGAATTTACAACACAATAATATTTTTCTTGTTAAAATTATATATAAACTTGCAAAATAAATAAATAAATAAATCATCA
>NW_018201051.1:0-510 GCF_001263595.1 Phalaenopsis equestris | reverse complement strand
ACTCATATATTCCACTTCAATAATCCTGAAATAACACGTTGGAAGTTATTTCGGGGTTATTTTGAAGTCTGCGGTTCCATTTTAATATTTTTTTAGTTGGATCCGATATTACACACATGACATTATATTATTAGGAGTCTAGAAAGAAAATTTTTTCGATGCATAGAGGAAGCAGAGGAGAAAAAACCAGTCTGTCTATGCGTCGCATCTGTTATCGAAAAAAGTTAGGAATAATAATGCAGGCTTATTATTTTTTGATTTTTTTTAAATAAATTGAACCATTATAAAGTTTTTGAAAAAGTACAATTTATGTTTATTATAAGTTACTTATTCTTATCACAACGTCATTTTAATCGAGAAATTAAAATATTTATATTGAAAAGAGGTCAGGTCGCACAGGGATCCAACGACCCATAATCCAAAAGCATGATAAAGGAAGATCCCTTGCAAGAAGATCGCAAAACCAATCGACTTAACCAAGCTAAGCTTATCAAGTCATAATTTGATGAG
>NW_018201050.1:0-510 GCF_001263595.1 Phalaenopsis equestris | reverse complement strand
CATAAAAGAATTCTCATCACATTAGAGATTTAAAATCAATTCTAGAAGCATTCTACAATCCTGCACAACCAACTTATTCATCACAAGAGCAAGGTAACAAGAAACTACTCACAATGCATGAAGGAAACACTACAAATCATCTTTTAAAAAAAAATAAATCCACTAGAATTGTATGTACAAATACTGCAATATGAAATAGAACATAATACTTAGCTCCTCCCCTTTAAAAAGTGATGAAGACTCCTTCATAAAAGATCCCCAAATGCCTTTTGAAATGCTGAGTATTTTCCTTACACAATCTCTCAATCCTCGCCAATATCCTAATACAATTATAAAAGAAAATACAAATTTCTCCCCCAAGAACTCCTGAGGATTTCCCTTAGGAATTCAACGACAATTAACCCTATTCTCTTCCTCTTTTCTTCTTGTTCCATCTCCAAATGCATCCATATAAGCTCCTACTAATTCTCTGGATCTGTCGACACAATTTTAGGGGGTCCTGTGGAAGCT
>NW_018201049.1:0-510 GCF_001263595.1 Phalaenopsis equestris | reverse complement strand
TTTTTTACATTTATACCACCCAAATGCACCATATCATGCATAGGAAAAGTTTTATATATGTAAAAATTGAAGTTTAGATATGTATGTAAATCTTCCTTCAAAAAATTGCTCAGTTCTCACTCTTTCAGAAAATGGTGAATATGAAAGTCGTACTGTACTTCTACTTGGTATTCCAATCTTTGGTTGCTCGGTAATTTTGTTTCAGTGCTGCTTGTTTGCTGCAAAGTCAGTGCAGAATATACAGAATGTATATGAAAGTGTGAGTGGGGATTTTGTTTCAGCATCGTTCAGAACTGTATTCCTATTTGGTATCCTAATTCTTTCTCAGGTTACACTGCTGGTTAATTTATTTTAATCCAAAAGCTTAAGACTTGAAAATGAGGGTTAATCATTTGCCATCTTAATGTTAGCATTAGTTTTATTTATTTGATGTGTGATTAATTCAATATCCCCATAAGCCTTGACAGATTATCTTATGCGTGGTCACTTCATATCTGCTCTGGCTCCCTA
>NW_018201048.1:0-510 GCF_001263595.1 Phalaenopsis equestris | reverse complement strand
ATAATAATAATAATAGCGAAGAAGATATTTATAAATAAGAATATATTTATTTAATAGAAAAAAATAAATATAATGAAAAAAAAGATGATTTAATAGTTTATTAAAATATTAAGAGTTAACTTTATAAAATGTTAGCCTCCAAATTTTGAAGCGTTAACATCGAGACAAATCAAATATAGTATATTTACTTCTAAGCTATGATAAATTTTGTATTTCTGCTAAATCACTGACATTAGCTAAGATATCTTGTTACCGTAAATATTAATCATCTAGAAATAAATGTTAATGATTTGCATAGTTATACTCATGTACTACTCATGCATGCTATAAGAAGAAAAATATTGAATAATATTTAGAATGTAAAGAAAATGATTTATAGTATGTTTGTTTGTGTATCATTGACGATGATAGTGTTCCCCTTGATTGTACTAGTAGGAAAACATTAATGAACTCGTGTTATAAATGAAAGAGGATATTGATGTTGTTGTGTCTTAAATGACAATTTTTAGA
>NW_018201047.1:0-510 GCF_001263595.1 Phalaenopsis equestris | reverse complement strand
CTCTTCTTGTTGACGAGATATTTCCACGCTCATCGCACTTTAAAGATGGTGAATCCAAAAGTGTTCAAGAAACATAGCCAATGTATAGAATGTTGTGCAAAGTGAATTAAGAGAGAATGCACAGTTAAGATTCACAGTAATGCTTACCTTTATTCATGTTATACACCCTTTATTTATAGGAATATGCCTCAATCTTGCAAAACTATTGATCAGTCCTCTTATCATCGCTTTCAAATAAGCTTTTTAGTAATTACAAAAATATTTGAATGTACGAAGACTGACGCATTGATGCCGGTCGGCTAACAGAGAGGTTCGTAGGTTGTTCGACTTGCTTAAATCCATTTATATTTGACTCGAAACTTAACGATCTATCAATTGGCTTTAAGGTCAATCGTCATCTAGTGTGAAATCCCCTGAGACGACTTTCCGATCAATCAATCTAAACACTCTCTTTGCTAAATTTAATCGTTAACAAAAATGCCGACCGATCGCGTCATATTTCTGAGCCGT
>NW_018201046.1:0-510 GCF_001263595.1 Phalaenopsis equestris | reverse complement strand
GTGTATGGCTCGAGTTCGAGCCATATTTTCACATATATGTTTATACTTGGCTTGATTTAATTTTTTTTTTAAATTGTACTTGGCTTGTAATTGATTTACTTATATTAATTGAATAAATATTTCAATGGAATAATAAACAAGCTAAATTTTGAATGAGAGTTTGGCATTTCATATAAGGTTATTAACCAATGATTTCATAAATCTAAATAAATAACTAAAGAAATCTTGAATCAGTATCCAATTAGCTTACACCAATTAAATAAGATAATAATAAGGTGCAAATAAGCTTACTTACAATCAAATAATATAAATAAGTACTTACAAACTATTTCAATGAAATAGAAAATAACAAGAAGTTATATTAAACTATAATAAATGTTGATATTAAATTATTATATATAATATTAAATATATAATTAAATAAGATATAGTCAATTAAATTTTATTTAGATAATGGGGCATCTAAATACATACCACACAATTCTTATATATTTACAAATCTAACACCTA
>NW_018201045.1:0-510 GCF_001263595.1 Phalaenopsis equestris | reverse complement strand
TTTTTTTTTGACAAAAATATTTTAATACAATTTTTTGGGTGAAATCTCTCCCAACAAGAGATAAAGCTTTTTATTCGACGATTAATTTTTAAAGTCAAAGCGCTCCCAATTGAGTAGATTGAATACGAATGAGTTCAAATTAAAGCTCTAACTTAGTTCAAACATTTATTCAAATTCATATATGAACTTGTGGTTCATCGTTGTAAGTAGGGTTGTGCATTATTTTGTCAAAATTGAATAATCGAACCAAACCTAACAAGTTTGGTTGATTCGGTCTGGTCTCAAAATTGCATTTTAAGTTTTTATTTTTTAAAATTTAATATTCAGTTTTTGATTATTGGTTCGGTTTTAGTTTTTATTTAACTGAACAAACTAAATAAATAAATAAAAAAATTTAAAATATTATTATATTTTTATTTCATGTTGAACAACATGAAAAAAAAATTAATTTTTATTATATGCAAAATTTAATTGAAATAGTGAAATAATTCATGAAATTAAATTGATATT
>NW_018201044.1:0-510 GCF_001263595.1 Phalaenopsis equestris | reverse complement strand
AAAATTCTAATGATAAAATTCTAATAGAAGATGATGTTAATGAAATAAATACGTTGAAAACTTTTCCTTTCTCAACATTAAAAATTAAGCGTTTAGAATTTATGATGTATTTTCTCAATATAGGGATTGTCGAATCAAAGAAGAGACTTGTTGTACCTCAACAAAAGTACATACATAATCTTTTAAAGAGATGGTAATGAGTGGTTGTAAATCAAATGGCTCTTTGGTTGATCAAAATCAGAGGAAAGAGACAAAAGACATAAGTTAGCATCAAAAAGTTGTAGAAAGGTTAATTTATTTATCTCATAAAGGATCAGATTTTGCTTTCACTGTAAATTTTGTGAGTTGATACATTCACCAAATGAAAAATATTTGGATGATATGTATCAACTTCTTCAATACTTAAAAAAAAAACTCCAAACAAGGTTTATTCTTTTAAAATACTCGATGTCAAAAGATTAAGGATCTGTTTAGGGCAGCTGCAGCTTATCTAATTTATCTAGAAAAGCA
>NW_018201043.1:0-510 GCF_001263595.1 Phalaenopsis equestris | reverse complement strand
AATCCATCAACCTAAGCTATTAGGATTCTAATTTTACCTGGTCATGAAGGTCGTCGACCCAACACAACCAGAGGCCTCTTGTCAATAATTTTTTATATGAATCGTCAGAGGGAATCTCGGTAACCCTAAGGTTAGTAGAAGAAAACCCTAAGTCCTATAACCCTATAAAAGGAGAGCTCAAATAGGTGGGACTTATACTCACCAAATGAATGACAAAGATGCCACAAGAGTAGGAGAAAAGAGAGACCCAGCTAAAAAGCTAAAAACACTCCAACAAAGGACTTATACTCTGTCTAGGTTGGGGAAGCCTCTAACACCCTAAACATGTTAGGCAACTACTTAAGTATAAGTCTTATGCTTAGTCAGTCAGGTTGAAGCACAAATACTTCTCTTCTGGACATCCAAATATGATGAAATTATCTAGTCCTAAGCATGGAGGGGGCTGATCTCGACTTTCTATATAGATGTTTATTGCGATGTGACAACGACTTTATATATGCTTAAAAATAC
>NW_018201042.1:0-510 GCF_001263595.1 Phalaenopsis equestris | reverse complement strand
TTTTATATAAAAAAATATTTTATATAAAAAAATATTTTTAAATTATATTATTTTTTAATTTTATGAATTGCGATTATTATTTGGTGTAAATTAATTTATATTATAAGTTTTATTTTTAGTTGTACAAACCAAACTTTATAAAATTTTTTCACATTTTTTATGATATTCATATATGTTAAACTTTATAGTGTACTTTCATGCTTCCATGTCAAAAATATATGTGGATAAAAGAATAAAAAATGGGACAAGTGCAGTTGCATAGTGCATAGGTGGCAGTATTTTATATGTTCATTTAGAATTATAAAAATTTGCACACTTATATAATTAAAAATATTAAATAATATAAATAAATAATAGAATACCATATCATATTATGTTATTTTATTTTTAATATTATGTTAAACTAGCTACTTATACTATTGGTCGACACATGCCCACAATGGACACTAATTTTCATGATAACACTAAAATTGGTAAACACAATACATGATAAATTTATATTTTCTTTTT
>NW_018201041.1:0-510 GCF_001263595.1 Phalaenopsis equestris | reverse complement strand
AAAAAAAACTTGGTAAAATCTTGATAGTAAAAGAACGCCCCATAAGCGTGCTACTCAATAGAAGGGTAAATATGTTCAAGAATGACCCAAAAAAAGTGAGCACAATATGTCAAGTATATTCATGGTTTAGGAAATTGAAGCTTCATTAAACAGAATAAGAAGTTGAATGTAGAAGTTACAACTTCCATTTGCAAACCCATCAAGCAAATATTTCATACCATTATTCTAAGAAACCCTGTATGTTGGAACATTAACCTATTTCCGTGCATGCCCTTCACCATCATATATCAGCTATGAGAGCTACGATTGGGGAGAATGTTTACTTGTAGTGAAAAATGATTCAAGAAAAGATCAATAATCACAGACAAGAATTTTGATGAAACCTGACAAATTGAACGGGATAGTTGGCATACAGGCATGGAAGGCTTGTGCTACCTATTTGTATCAGACCATCATCAAAGGAGGCAAAATATATACAACAACAACAAGCTTTTATCCCACTAAGTAGGG
>NW_018201040.1:0-510 GCF_001263595.1 Phalaenopsis equestris | reverse complement strand
TTAATTATATTTTGTTTTTTAAAATAAATTTAATTTTTTCTTATAATGACCTCCCCACCAACAGCTCAAAATTTTCTGACATACACACAGATATATATATATATATATATTAGTATCTAAAAAATAAATTTCCTGAAAAATTATTATAAAATTAAGAAAATAATAAATAAACTAAAACGCCCCAGACAAAGGCTGAGAGGTTGTTCAAGTTGCTCCATCACCTCCCTCCTAATAAGGCCAACTCTACTCACCTTTTAAATGATCTAAGGAGAAACCAAGAAACAAATGGAAGCTCTTTATACCATAGAATTATAAATATATAATCCCTGGTTTCCCCTTGTGCTATATTCAGAATGAAAGAAAATGAAACGAAATGAAATTGAAATGATTTCTTAATTGACTATACATGAATTTCTTACTATTAATTCTACCTTTATAATTGCTTTTTTCTTTTTCTGGTTGGGGTGGGGTGATATTTGTGCATATACTTATCTAACACTCCAAATCTGA
>NW_018201039.1:0-510 GCF_001263595.1 Phalaenopsis equestris | reverse complement strand
AACGAAAACCCGAATTCGTCGAGGAACTGCCGCAAAATGCGAACCCATGAGATCGCTGCTTGTCGCGTCTGCTCTGAATTCAACAAACTCCCGCGGGAACTTCTTCTCGCCACCGTCGATTCAAACTCCTTCATGTGAATGCCGATTCGAGAACTCAGGAACTCCTTCCCGCGACCGTGAAACCAAACTCACGAACTCCTTGGCGCGAATCCTCTGTGAACCAAACGTCGAACGAGCCGGTCGCGAACGATGAACGCCGAACTGAATACCTACTTGTGAATCTCTAGTCAAGCTGATATGTTTGCCTGCGTCGAAATCAAGCAAACCCTGCGCCCTCAGTCGCGATCTGTAGAATTCCACAAAATTCTTCTCCTTGTCGCAAAACTATTCCTCCCGCGATCCGAATTTCAATGAAGCCCTTTCGCCTGGTCGCAGATCCCGAACGTGTGAGGAACTGCTGCAAAACCACCTGAACTTCTCCTACCAAATCCCCAAATCGTTCTTCTTACT
>NW_018201038.1:0-510 GCF_001263595.1 Phalaenopsis equestris | reverse complement strand
TAAGGATTGCAATCTTTTCAGGTTCCATATTTCTTAAACTCTCTGTATTTTTGTTTCGTTTTATTTTATCCTAAGGAAGAATCTGCTATATTATTAGAGGTGATTCCTAGAGTAGCAAGGGATAGTTGAGAGATCTATGATACCACATCTAATGCAGCCTTTAGTTCCTTCGGTAATTGACCTTAAATTAGTTAGGATTTTTTTTAGCTATTTCTTAGGGATTATTTCAAAAAAGAAAATTATCATTTTTTGTATTCTATTTTTGTCTCGAATTGAAAATAGAGATATGTAGATGTAGGTTTTGATTAGATATTATTAAAGTTGCTACATTATTTATTCCATTAATTTCAGTCCAGTTATCATGGTTGATGTTATAATCTTTCTATTTAATTTGAACATTTTTTTCACTGAAATAAAAATATGATAATTTACATAAAGATATGCACCGTCGAATTAATTCATGTATGCTCATATGATATATGATATACATACATACATACATACATACAT
>NW_018201037.1:0-510 GCF_001263595.1 Phalaenopsis equestris | reverse complement strand
TTTTTTTTTTATGTGTGTGACTAATATTTGTGCAACATTAAGACATTAAATTAGCTGCACAATAAACATCAATGTCTCTTTTAAGCAGTTAAATAGAATGTCCAGCATTCAAATAGAAGAAAATTTAAATGCCCATTTAATATCTATAAATAGTCTTTGTATTTCTTACATAAAATTTTATCAATATTGCTTGGCATGCAAAATAGCTATCTTTAAAACTTCGCTTCTCCAAACTTCAATTTCTTAGTTACCGCATATTTTTTAATTTATTGATGTGGACCAACAAACTTATCAACTTCCAACATAACCTATGCTGATAATGTGCATTGATATTAACCTTTGACGATATAACTGATCTACTCATCATCGATTGATGCTAAAAATATGAAGAAAAGTGCCAAAATGTTTCTCGACTATTTATATGAGGCCGTTTTAGTCGAAGAGTTTATAGAAGTGTTAAAATAGTTTTCATACTCTTTAACTTAGGGATGAAATAATGCAAATGAAGGG
>NW_018201036.1:0-510 GCF_001263595.1 Phalaenopsis equestris | reverse complement strand
CCTACAAAAATGTCAAATTATTTTTAGTGCTAACACTAAATCTCAGATAAAACACTGGATATCTCACTACATTGGGTTCAACCTTACTTCTCTTCTTATTAAGTATCTTGGGGTCCATTTACTCAAAGGTAAAACCAAGGAAACACAGTTCAATGAAGTGATTGTTCACATTAAAGACCAACTCAATTGTTGGACCAACTCCTTCTTATCAAATGGGGAGATAATTACATTACTTAAAAGTATTCTAATTACCATATCCTCTTATGCTCTTTAGATGTTTACTATGAAGAAGGGAACACAAGTGCTCCTCGGTAGGATGTTTAATAATTTTTTCTTGGCTAGACAGAAGAAACAATTCCATTGGCTATCATGATAGAAAGTTTGTAAACCTCTCCAAGCTGGGCGTTTGGGCTTTAAGGATTTTCAGCACTTAAGTTTTGTTAAACTTTGCAAGTTATGGATCAAATTCAAAGCCCAAGATTGTCTGTGGGCTAAATATATGATGGGGAA
>NW_018201035.1:0-510 GCF_001263595.1 Phalaenopsis equestris | reverse complement strand
TAATGTCTACTTCATTATTTTTCATTAAGCTAAATTAAAAAATGTGCGCAGAAGTCATAACAAAATTTCAATAGAATTTTTATAAAGAATTATTTATTAAATTCTAAATTTTCCGGTTCAAGTAATACATCTTCATACAAAGACTCTATTCAAACCATCGAAGAAAATTATGAATTTCTCAAAGAGAAAATAGTAAAGTTAATCGGCCATACAGACAATGACATGAATTATAACAGATCGTGCATAGAATGTCGTGATGTAATCCACAAAATCATCCATAAATTAAATTTTTAACTTTTTTTTTTTCGAGTTAAAATGTGCAAATTAAAAAAAAATCAATATTTTCGTACTAAAATTTATTTATTTATAAATATAAATCTATATTATTTCTATAAATATAAATTGAGATTTTCAAATAATACAGATACAAGTCATACGGCAAGTAAAGTGCTTTCACGGGGCAACAATATATATAACCATATAGCTCACATTATTAATTATCTAAAAACA
>NW_018201034.1:0-510 GCF_001263595.1 Phalaenopsis equestris | reverse complement strand
GCCTATGAAGTAGCCTCTATGAGAAACTAGTAGTGGATAAAGTTTTTATCACTATAAAGATTACATAAGAGCAAGTGGTTGATAACTACAATAAAAAAATCTCAAAATGCTATTAGTCTTGGAATGGATAAGTATGTTAAAAAATTTCAAATGACTATAAGTCGTCTCAAAAGATATAAGTACACTAAATGTATCTCAGAAGTAATAAGCCCCAGAGGAGTTTGATATCACTATGCTTCCATTAGGAGGTAATATTGGATTTCTAATAAGAATTATAATGACTTAGAATTCTCTGAGGGGAAAGTTATAAGTAATCAATATAACGAATGTCTAAAATTGAGATTACTAGCCTTGCTAACATCATATTAAAGGCTCGGGCTACAATTTAAGGAAAAGAGATACAATAGACAAATGTTCAAGATCAACATATTACCAGCAATCATATATGATGACACGTAAAACAGTACATTAATAATGCAATATTATAAAACAAAGTAAGAGAAAAAAAAA
>NW_018201033.1:0-510 GCF_001263595.1 Phalaenopsis equestris | reverse complement strand
TAAGTAGCTACAAATATTCATAACAATGTAACCAATAAATAAAACATATACGTCAAAATAAAGCTTGTACAATTATCATGAAATACTAATACAAAACATTTGAGAAGAACCATAAAATTATCATAGATTAAAAATATGAGTACTCACCTCGATGACAATTAATTTATTTTTAATTTAGCCTTAATCACGATTCTTCTAAAATTGATGCCTATAATAAATGTGATACTCATATTACTAGAATTTGATTTATTTATAGTATTTTAATTAACTATTAACTTTAACTTATTTAAGAGTTAAGTTTTTCATTGTTTTACATTAAAAAAACCTAATTAGCTTTATTCTTGCTATAAAAATTCAGTAATTAAATCATAATATAAACCTAAATTTTCTTTACCAATCGGGATAATCTTTCTCCGCTAGCTCGCGCACATTGCCCCCTTCCATGCCCCTCCAAACTAAATTTCTAACCAAAAGACCTAATTTAATAAAATTTTCTATTAACATTACAAT
>NW_018201032.1:0-510 GCF_001263595.1 Phalaenopsis equestris | reverse complement strand
TATGAAAGATTTGGATGGTATAAATGTAAAAAAATGAAGTTTAGCTGTTAGATATGTAATATATAGAAATTGGGTTGTATGTATGTAAATGCTCCAAACAAATATACTTTAAGCAAAATGAGTGTTATTAAGGCATTGCAATTTTTGGACCTGAAAAGCAACTATGCATGTACACGGACATAAGGAAGTCACAAAGGGTGAGTCGGTTGGACTAGGAAATCAAGCTTGAGGTTGCTAAACTTGGATGCTGACATGTCGTGTGAGAGAGAAGAGGATGGAGAAACACCATTAGCGTTGGTCTTAGCAAGATCAGGAAAAGCTCAAGGTCTTCAGGTGAGGGCTGAGAAAAGTGTTGCCTAACTTGAGTTAGGTGTTGGTTGGGAGAGGGAGCATCTGAAGGAAGGTGTTGAATGGTTAAGCAAAGCCGGAAGAGACTGTTAGTGGGGTTTGCTAGTGAGATTAGAAAAGGGGGTGCAACCCTGAGTGGAGATCGCATGGGAGCAGAAGTCT
>NW_018201031.1:0-510 GCF_001263595.1 Phalaenopsis equestris | reverse complement strand
TTTTTTTTTTCATTTTTCTTACTTTTTTTTCATTGCTAAATTGAAAAAGACCTATAAGAGTTTTATGTTTAAAATTAACTAATGTACTTTACTTTGTAAAAAACATTATTAAATTTAATTGTTCTGTATTTTATTACATAAATTTAAATTTTTTTAAACTCGCCAATTTTAATAGTGATAAATAATTTCGCCTATACTTATAATTTTATTTTATTTTATTTTTTTTAATTTCTATGTGTTGAAATGTTTATAGCTGTTGAGGCGAGTTTTCATCGTAGGATTATTTAAAAGCCTATACATAGAATAATGACTCACAAAACATAGATAATGCATTATTTTTTGTTGGAAAAAAATCAAAAAATCTGATTAAGCATACAAAAGTCTATAATTCTTCGTAATTGTACATTATGAAATAAAAGATTTGAACTATAAGGGATGTCTATTGTAGTGAAGAATTGGTATCAATTGAAGATAACAATGGACATCGACATCATGGAATGGTGATGCAAC
>NW_018201030.1:0-510 GCF_001263595.1 Phalaenopsis equestris | reverse complement strand
TTTTTTTTTCCTTTGGCTTCGACATATCGCTTTGGATGAACACATGAGTTGCTGGTGAAGTGATCACCAACTAGGTTAGGTCGACTACCTTCAGAGCTTAGTAGATCCGAGGTCCCAAAAGTCTGGGAGGACTAGTCCATGGAGCCTCAACCATGCTATCTCTACCTATTTTGGTTTTTCTTTGACTTACTTGTTGAGCTACCCCTTTGGGCATAGTTTTTTTGCTCTATCAAGTCTGATGAAAGCGCATATCCCAAGCTCTTTTAGCACAATAGTGTCTGCCAACGAGGTTATGGTGATTCACCCTTTGCTTGGTGGTTTGATTCTGCCTTGATGACTAGAGGAATTCCCAATGAAGAGATCGTAAAAAATATCACTGGTTGCCTATATTTATGACTATATTTAAGCAAGTACAACACCTTCTATCATGAGTTTTTCTGGGTATTCCCAATGAAGTAATAAACATGACAATATATCATCTTGAGAGGTCTCTTTGAACCCAAAAAAAAA
>NW_018201029.1:0-510 GCF_001263595.1 Phalaenopsis equestris | reverse complement strand
TAATATAACGATGTCATTTGGTGGCAACCACTTAGTCAGAAGGTCTTCTCGTAACCGTTATTTTGTGGCATCATTTGACGACAAAACCACACGAACATAATAATCAAGTCACATCCTTACTAGCATGAAATTATTTTGAGTATGAATATAGTAATATACTCGATGTGACATTTGTTATTTGTTGACTGAAATTAATCAAAAAATTCTCTCAACGAACTGGCATGGAGAGTGAACGGGTTTTACTTTAAAACTTTTTTAAGTGATTAGTTTTACTTGAATATTTTGATTAGTTTGAATTTTTTATTTTAAAAATTGACCCCTCTGGTTGAAATTCTCAATCAACACATGGCATTTGAAACTTTTATGTTTAAAATTCATTTCAAATTTATCATTTTGATATCTTTAACATAAATGTCATGTCGACTCTGGTCCTAAAAAGGAGGACCAGACTAGATAATTTGGACTTGTAAGTTCTTATATATATGTTTGTGTGTGTGTGTGTGTGTGTGT
>NW_018201028.1:0-510 GCF_001263595.1 Phalaenopsis equestris | reverse complement strand
AATATATATATATATATATATATATTTATTTACAATAATTTCAAAGAAAAAACAAAAAACTTTTTAAAGACTTGTATATTAATTGATGAAATTTGTAAATATTTATGTCATATTTTTTGCAGATTAAAATGCCCCCTTTTTGGGACCCACATCCAATTCGCATAACCTAACAAGTGGGGCCCACCTCCCTCTGAGTGTGGGACCCACAAACACCTTCAAGGCTGCCCTGGCACATGGGGGCTATAGCTAATGTGCGTACGTCATAATTTTCTATGGACTAATCCTCAAACCAAATTAATTAAAAATAAATTAGCTGGAATAAACCACTTTATTAATCTCAATTAAAAACTACTAACCCCTTTTTTAGTACTAAACATGTCCTGCCCCAAATCACTAAACTATCGCAATTAAATATTTAAATCTCATTCACATATAACTTGATGCTAATTCACCATAACAAAATAGTCTCCCTTGCCGATTTTATGGGCTAATTAATTAGTTCCTTAATAT
>NW_018201027.1:0-510 GCF_001263595.1 Phalaenopsis equestris | reverse complement strand
ACACAATTTTAGTAGATCCTCCAAAGTCTAAATATTCCTATATGACTCTTCAAATGTTTGAGGGTGGAATGATATATTGAGAGTTAATATTGTGTCCGAAACTTCCTGAATCTTCTTCCACAATGTTGAAGTAAATTTGTCATCTCTATCGAGGATAATAGATTGTGACACTCCATTTTGATCCACTTACAACTTAGCTAACTTTTCAATTGGATTTGTCTGTTTAATGGGCAAAAAATGACATTATAATATTTTCTCTAACTATCTTGCACTGCCCTTGATCTGCCTTTGATCAGTTTAGTCTTTTTAATCGCATAATTGGCCAAGTCATCTCCAAAGATCTTGGGTTCACCAGTTTTAGTCAAATATAAAGGTGTCCTGCACTTTCTTCCATATGAAGTCTCATTTGGGTTCACCAAGTCACCTCCAAAGATCTTGGGTTCACTAATTTGGTAATCTGTTATTTTAAACAAATTACTAAAGGTATATGTGATTCTCATCTTCCACAAA
>NW_018201026.1:0-510 GCF_001263595.1 Phalaenopsis equestris | reverse complement strand
TACGGTGTTTGTCTCGGTCACCTTCAAAGCTAGACCCCCGAACATTGGATGTCATGCCTCGTCGGTCGCCCTTTAAGCTTCAAAGGATTTGTTTAATTTTAAGTTGTTGATTGGGAATCGAATCGCATTCCCAACTGCTTCCCATAGCGACTGGTTAAAATGCATTGGCAGACTGATTTCACATATATATTTTATTTTCATTTTTATTGTTATTTATTTGGCGTACCCTTGTTCAGTGAATTTCAGAGTCACAGTCTCCAGCAATGCTTTTGATGGGGTCGAGTTCCTTAAGCGTCGAGATCTGGCTGTTAACCATCTCAGTGGTTTGGTATAGTCGCCCTATCACATGATTCTAGTGGGTGAATGTTAAAGACTGCACTGATCCTTACTTGGATTCTTCCGTTGTTCCTTTTTTGGGAATGTCGTAGTTGACCTGTCTTGTCACTGAAGCACGTCGCCCCATGGTGGGTCCTTGTGTCGGGAGACCACTGTTCCCGACAGCTGATTTCC
>NW_018201025.1:0-510 GCF_001263595.1 Phalaenopsis equestris | reverse complement strand
ACACACGTCTCTTTTCACGTAGAACTTTAAGAATGGATTGTGTTGTTATGAAATTTTTGAAATGGAATATTGATTTTTATCCCAAATTAAAACCTCTGATTATTCCGGTTTGGTTAAGATTTCCGGGGCTTAAACTCCATCTGTTTAATCATGAAGTTCTTTTTTCCTTATCTATGACATATGGAAATCTGTTAAAAATGGATGGCCCTACATTCTTACTTATGAGGCCTTCTGAGGCTCGGGTCTTAGTTGAACGGGATATCACTCTATCTTTCTGTCATGAAATCTGGATATGCCAGGCCCATAAGGGTCACATTGTCATATGTTCGGACATCACCCCACTAATTGCTATAAGTTGTACCCACATTTAAAACATGTTTCTAAAAAACCCCTTACCACTCAATTGCAAGAAATGGTTCCTTTTGATACTCAAATGCAGGGAATAGTACCAATTACCACTCAGGTGCAGGAAATGGTTCCTATTGAAATGGAGGCTAATGTTAACACTAC
>NW_018201024.1:0-510 GCF_001263595.1 Phalaenopsis equestris | reverse complement strand
AATCCTATCTTTCCTCACAAACACTCAATCTTCTGCTATTTCGGAGTATTGGGGCACCTCTCAGCCTTCTAAACTTTATTCCCTTTTATTTTGGTGCCCCCCTCCCCCCAATCCTCCAGGACGTTTAAAAGCTAATGTTGATGGCGCCCTCTTGCCTTCCAGCCTTGCAAGTGTGGGAGTTCTCATTCAAAAAGAGAACGGAAATTGCATGGTGGCTGCTGGTTGAAAGTTGCTATATTGGGGCAGTACACATGTCGAACTCCAGGCGATCTTGTTCCTTGCTTCTTTACTTCGGCCTTTGATGTATGAGACCCGTGGGATCATGGTGGAGGGGGACAACAACAACATTGTTAATCTTCTCCATGAGCCAAACCTGGGCTTTCTTATTGAGTTCAAATAGGTTCTTTTTGTCTTAGGTAGATCTAACAATTGGTGCTCATTTTTGTGCTCACTCGGCTTTCAAGAGTGACTTTCATCATCTCGTTTTGGTTTTTGTCAAACGGGATAGAC
>NW_018201023.1:0-510 GCF_001263595.1 Phalaenopsis equestris | reverse complement strand
TGTATTATTACAATCAAATTGAGTTTCTCGATGAGAGGAATTTAATAAGCCTGAGAACACTTAAATTTGAGGTAATTAAGATATCTAAATTTTAAATGAATGAATGTTTTATGTTTTAAAAAATAAACATAAGTCAACTAACTAAATATTTCAAGAGTTTGACAAAAATAAATACATTTTCATTCTACAAAATTATAATTAAACTCACGTTTTTTATAACAAAGGGAGCTAAATTTGAAATTGAATAGAGCATAGAGATTTAAAAAAACTTTTGATCTATGTGTGATGATTGATGTAAAAGACTAGCATTGTCATCTGATTGTCACTGCCTGACCCTCATCTTATGATCATCATTTCCTATCATAATCACCTAATAATCATCACCGCTGCTAGTTTTTAATCACCATCACACTATCATAATCTCTCCCAATGTATATGAATGCCATATCTTAATTATCATCGTCTGATTATAATCATCACTTGGTTAACATCACATGGCCTTTATTTTCT
>NW_018201022.1:0-510 GCF_001263595.1 Phalaenopsis equestris | reverse complement strand
TTTCAAGTCGATCCGGCTCGAAATCAAAATAAGATGGCTTAAATTGAGTTATTTGGATCCATTCCCGCTTAAAAACGTCTCATAGCTTATTATATTCGATTTTATTTAGCATTATATATAATATTCATAAATAAAAAAAAAAAGATACTTGGAACTGACCTTGAACCAGTTCGAGCCAATTTTGTATATAATGTATGGCTTGAAATTATAACTTAAAATCACACATAAAGTACAACATAACTATACAATGCACATTGTTTATATTTGAATATTATATATATTAATAAAAGCAATATGAGACAATTTACATAGATAGCTCTCGAAACATTAATATTTATAAATCTGGCATCTTCTTTCATCCATTTGTCAAATGCTCCCTCAAATATCGGAATTCATGATAAAATCCCAATGGTTTGAGAGTGGCTAAATGTAACTGTTTGGCATTAAAAAAATTACCCGGGTCATAGTTTTGTAAATAGCAATAATTTTTTGTAGTGATGTGCATGTAAA
>NW_018201021.1:0-510 GCF_001263595.1 Phalaenopsis equestris | reverse complement strand
TTTTTTTTAAAGTTTTTGTGGTTTTTGTGGGTGACCCTAACAATATGATTTTCTTCTTTTGATACTTTTTATGTTCTGGACTTGCTAGCATAGTTCATTTATAAATCAGACGCTCTTGTAGTGATTTTGAGTATATGATTGAGCCACTTCAATTTAAATTTCGTGACATGACGTTTGATTTTTGTCGTTATTCTTGCATTTAATTAGATTGAAGGTGCAACATTTATGGAGACTAATAAGATCTGCACGAATGATGATATGAAAGTGTTACGCAAATGGGCGTTTAAACATCGACTGTTAAGCAAGGACAAAAAACTTATGTTTGTAAGTGAGATTTTTTAGATATGGAGATAAAATTTTTCACTCAATCCTTAAAGTTTATGAACTATCATCCTTTGTCAGGCCCTTACAAGTTTGTGATGTGGCACTCTTTAAGTATTATATGAGGAGATAATTACGTGATGTTGAAGGGTATATTTTATAAACATAAACGTCTACAACAAGGAGAGA
>NW_018201020.1:0-510 GCF_001263595.1 Phalaenopsis equestris | reverse complement strand
ATCTTCATGACAATCTTTAGTAAATAGTTGACGAATATAAGAGATAACATTAGTTGGAAAGAAAATTTTTGTATATTTCTCCCAAAATAAAATAACGGCCATATTTCTTCAATTTTAACAATTATGAGGAATACTAAGCAAGATAAGTAAGCTAAGCAATATAAGCTTTTGAATTAATTAGTCTAAAAAAATTTTGAAACTTTAGGTATTTTTCTTATTTCGACTTGTATTCTAATGTTATTGTTATCAAATTTCGATTGATAATAAAGTTATATTACTTCCATGAAATCTATGCTATTATTATTAGATGTTTTGTCTTGTTCATCTCTTAGGTTGAATATTATCCATATGTTCTTTCCACCTAAAGTGTTCAAATAACTTCCAAATCAATCAATCAACCAACAAAGAAAGTAATCCATATATCAAATAAACGTACAAAATTTTCAAACAAACAAGAAAAAAACAAAAAAATCATTGAATGAATGAAGTCTATCTTGATTAGTTCTTAGT
>NW_018201019.1:0-510 GCF_001263595.1 Phalaenopsis equestris | reverse complement strand
ATTATTTGAGAGGTTGTAGGGCAAATCTGATAAATGTGAGGTATATAATGAGTGATTAAAGTGTTCATGTTTATTTATTTATTTATTTGGGTGGAGGAATGGTGTTGAAAGCACAAGCCGCCACCAATATATATATATATATATATATAATAAAAAAAGAAATAAGTATAAAAAGAAATTAAAAAGAAAGTAAAAATACCCTCAACATGAGCTCAGAATAATACCGAAGTAGCAGACCAAGAAAGGCACCAACAAGAATAGTCAACAAAAGCTTGCAAATTGGACATAATACATATTAATGTGTATTTGTATAGAAGTCGGTATATGAATGCAGCAGTAGCAAAGTTGGAAGTCTAATTCAATTCCAAAGAAATGATAAAATAGAAAGAGAGAAAACCACAAACATACTAAGATTAGGGGGTATATGTTCATCAACTTGTGTATAGGTAGCAATAATGACAACAAAAAAAAGTGTAGAATGAGGACAGTAAGTGATGAAAGCATTCAAGA
>NW_018201018.1:0-510 GCF_001263595.1 Phalaenopsis equestris | reverse complement strand
GCCTCTTCATATCATACCACCCTCGGCTCGCCTCGCGAAAACCCTAACTCCTGCATCACTCCTCCTCAAATGGCCAAACAGATCTACTACAGCACGACCTTCCCTGGCGGCACTGGAACCGTTTACTCCTTATACGGCGCCGAACCTTACTTGCCTGTTGCAGTCGGATCCTCCCGTTACGCCACTGATGGGACCGCCCTTACGGGCGTTGGTGAGCGAGCTTCTTATGTCTACACTACTCAGAACAATGGTTTAATGGCTCCAGGCACGGAAATACCCAGCGTCGGTGTGTACTCAGCCGGGAACATTGGTGCAGGCCTGACTACGTTGCCATCGCTTGCGGTGGATGGGTTGGGCGTGACTACGACGGTGAACGCAGAGTCGAAGAGGTCCGCGGAAGGTGAGGTTTTGTTTTTATCGGCTTTTTTGTTTTGGATTTTGATGCCTTAATGGAACCTATTGATTGTTTGACTCATTGTGGTGCCATTTGATCAGAGTCTGCTGTTGTCG
>NW_018201017.1:0-510 GCF_001263595.1 Phalaenopsis equestris | reverse complement strand
TCGTTTGCTCTACAAGGTATCAATTATAATATACTTGAGTTATTTGACGTGTTAAAACGAATAGACCAAATTCGACATATTTTCTTTTTATTTTAACTTCAATGATTTCATATGGCTTGTATATTCTTTTTCCTCGATTAAGAATGTGATCAAACCACTCGCAACTGAATAGAAATATATTGTTCTAAATAAAATCAGGATACAATAACTGACCCTTTTTGAAATAATCCCATTGTAATCTATCTTATCATCTCAATTAGTGTTTTCTTTGAAACAAACACCCGAATTATTTATCATTTTTGTTCTTGATCAAGTCTTTATGTGAAATTAGTCTATTCATATCAAATATTGGCACTCTCAAGTATGATCTATAAAATCCTAATTTGTAACTCCATTTTTCCATCATGAATCTTTTAAAAATATCAACAATTATGAGTAATTATGTCATTCAACAATTGAGAGCGAGTGTTCATAATTACACATAATGTAATTGCACATAATTAGTAACTA
>NW_018201016.1:0-510 GCF_001263595.1 Phalaenopsis equestris | reverse complement strand
ACCACTCAAATCATGAGAATTGTGGTATTCATGTAAATTTTCCTTGCTACCCTTATATGACCTGCAAATTATAGTTGTTTTCCCTATTCTATTTGCAAGTTTCTTTTAAATTTTATTAAATATCATATTTACCCTCGTAATTGATAAGGGTAAATATGTAATTGACACTTTACAAGCTTTAATTATCTGTCATCTATATCCTGCAATGCTGACTATTTATTCTAAATAAAAAAAAAAGATTTTTGTAATTAAAATAGTTCTTTATGTAATAGAATGATAAATATTTTTAATAATGATGTAATTAAATTTATTCTAAATAAAAAAAATATTTTTGTAATTAAAATTGTTATTTATGTAAAGATTTTTAATAATGATGTAATTAAAATTTTGCATCTCATTAAAGCTTAGCCACAAGTTCTTCTGCGGCGAAAAGACGAAGCTGAGCGGACAGTGACAGTTTTTATTTTAAATATTGCAAGGATATGAGCTGTAAATGGTAAGACTTTTAGT
>NW_018201015.1:0-510 GCF_001263595.1 Phalaenopsis equestris | reverse complement strand
AATTAATAATATGATAATATTATTTTTAAATTGTACTTAGTTAATGTAACGAGATAATCCGTCCTCCAAAAAAACTCTCCACATTTGATCACTATTGCTGAAATCATCCAACCCATCCGCCCACCTAAAGAAGTCACAACTTTTTTTTCTTCTCAGACATTTGTAAAACTTTATCCCGTAACTATGTGGCTGTTGTGAAGTAACCAAAGAACATTTATAGTCTACAAAATTAGTACAATGCTCTGGAGGTACCGAAAGCACTTGAGCTCATCTTTTTTTAAGGTTTAAAATAACAAAGCACAAACCCTTAAATGCAAGATTAGTGAAAAGAATGGTAAAAGTAATTAACTAAAGCTTTATGAAACTGTAAGGTCTTAGAAAACATAATATAAACCAACAAATCTATCAATACAGGAAGACAACAGACCTTATAAAAAAATGGTTCTTAGTTGTTTTTAAACGTCATATCGATCTCGTATGTGTTACATATGCATATCACTAAAAAAATCA
>NW_018201014.1:0-509 GCF_001263595.1 Phalaenopsis equestris | reverse complement strand
TAGTGTCGGGGTATTTTTTATTTATTTGTGAATTATCGGGTCTCGCGTTATAACTTGATGGGTCCTTAATAATTTCATGTCAATTTTTTTATATTTTGAAAACCATATTTTCAACAAATCGCAGTAGACTCATAGGTCCTCTGAAGTATCCAAAATCTTCTAAGAATGTCTAAAAAGCATTCTAAACAAACTTGGAATCTCCTAGATCACTTTTAAGTTCATTTTGGTCTTGCTAGAGTGTTAGTTAAATCATCTAAGTTAAATTAATGTCTCTTAGTTGTGCTCGATTTATATCTTAATGAACCCATGAGTTAACCAGGGATACTTGTCTTATTATGTTTAAGGTTTGGACGGATGGTTACCCCAAGAGTTATCCTAGTCATTTCAGTGAATTGCTATTATTTAAGATGTGTTATGTTTTTTTTTTCTTTTTTAATCCCTTTATATAGCTCTAGAATCCTAGCTCACTACCAAGCTCTTACCTCTACAACAACAAACAACAACAACAA
>NW_018201013.1:0-509 GCF_001263595.1 Phalaenopsis equestris | reverse complement strand
CGAATCCAAAGACATTTGCTGCCATTGTTGGTGGTTCAAAGGTTTCAAAAAAAAATTAGGGCGATGGAGTTCCTCTTAGAGAAATTTGATATCCTTCTTCTTTGAGGAGGAATGATTTTCACATTCTACAAGGAACAAGGCACAAGGACATGGTCTTGGTTCCTCTTGTTGAGGAAAATAAATTTGATCTAGCAATAGCTCCTATTGAGAAGGAAAAGTTGAAAGAAGTGAAACTTTTGTTACCCTCTAATGTCATTGTGGCGGACAAGTTTGCAGTTGATGCCAGCAGCAAGATTTTGCCAGAATCGCCATCCTTGATAGTTGGATGGGCCTTGACATCGGACCAGACTATTGAGGCATTCAACACAACTCTTGGCGGCGCTAACACCATTAACTAACATGGGCCCATGGGTGTCTTTGCGTTTAAGAAGTTCGCTTTTAGAACAGTTTTCATTGCACAGAAATTGGTCAAGCTTACTGTAAAAGATGTTGCAATCATCATCAGCGGC
>NW_018201012.1:0-509 GCF_001263595.1 Phalaenopsis equestris | reverse complement strand
TTAACATAGTCCATGCAGCAAGAAATAACTTGAAGCTCTCCAAAGACTTTTAGGACAATGTTATGAGTCTTCTACTAGCCTTGTAGCACATCAATGTAGTCTTTCATCTATTTTTGTTGCTCCTAACAAGAAGAATCCGCCGCGGATAATGGACTCTAGAGCATCTGACTGCAAGACAAGTGATATCATTACTTTCCAATCCTTCCATTCTTGCAAATACCATGTTGCAGTTAAAACCGTAGATGGCTCTCTCTCATCTGTGGAAGGAAGAGGAAGTGTGAAGCTTCTTATTCTTCAATATGTGTTCTATGTTCATAAACTTTACTACAAATTATTGTTTATTAGTAAACTCACTCGTGTCACGAATCGTGTTACTAATTTCAACCCTAATTTATGTGAATTTTAGGTGATGGACTCAGAAGTTGATTAAGATTGCTTATATGTATCATGAACTTTATTTTCTCACTAGGACTCACTTCAAAAAGACCATCTCACCATTCACAATCCTT
>NW_018201011.1:0-509 GCF_001263595.1 Phalaenopsis equestris | reverse complement strand
CAAGTTTAGGAGTTAATTAGTGGATTAATGTCTTAATTTGGTTATGTTAACTTTGATCAATGATGATTAAGTCAATTTAAGGTTTTAGAGTTAACTCCGAAATTATATTTTTGAAACAACAAAAACACAATTTATGTATATTTGATGTTTTAAAAATAGTCTTCATCGGTTTTAAAAATAAGTTTTAAATATGAATAAAAAACACCATTTTTTGGCTTATTTTCTTTTTTTTTCAAAAAAGAATAAAGAAATTGAAGGTGATCCCAAACAAGGCCTGAAGTGTTTATATGTATTTAGGGGAAGGGATGCCAAGACTACTGTTCCAGCTCGGGCTAGCATAGGGTGATTTCGAAGGTAGGTTTAAGCAATATACATTATGTACTATAAATTATAAGAATTGATGATTTTTAATTATCTTAGGATTTTTACTTATGATCTAGTGTGAATGTATGATGGTGAGGCTGATAGAGAGGTTTATTGAAAAAAGATCAAGCCTAGTCTAGATTGAG
>NW_018201010.1:0-509 GCF_001263595.1 Phalaenopsis equestris | reverse complement strand
AGTTAAGTGAACAATCTTATTGAGCTTATGAATGAGCAAGTATCGAGCTTTAGAGAAGATTTTAATTAAATGAGCTATGAAATAAAAATGAACGATCTTTCAGAGAGCTCAAAAAAAGTAGTTTGTGTTAATGGACAAAACCAATCTAGTAGAGAAAAGGATTTAAATAAATTTATAATTGAGTATTACATGAGTTTATTATCAAGTTTTAAACAAATATATTATTGTGTCTTAAATGAAAAATATTATTAAGCCTAAATAAACCTTTGAAATGAGCATTTTCCTGAGTTTTAAATGAAATTGCTCATGATCATGAATGAATCAAACATCAAGCTAGTCAAGTTTATTCATTTATCAAAAGAATATTTATAAAAAATTTTAAACTTATTTTATTACTTCATTAAATGATTATAAATGAGCTCTAAGCAAATCAATCTACTAGCTTGTCGGTAATTAGTTAATTTGTAGCATACGTGTGACTAAGGCATTTTTTTTAGGCAGCTTGAGGC
>NW_018201009.1:0-509 GCF_001263595.1 Phalaenopsis equestris | reverse complement strand
GTGTGCAGAATTCTCGTACAACATTAAGACAATAATCTATTACTCTACCGCTGCGAATTTTCTGACACGCATCAATATTCATTAAAAATAAAAATATAAATAAATTATAATCTTTTTCAAAACTAAACTATTCATCCTCCCACCACCATGTTCGGGGTAACGTCTACACAAGCGAAACCTTTTCCTGTTACCCTCGGGTAAATAGGACTTGGGGAACAACAAAAGGTTAAATCATAAAGAAATGCTGGGCTGAGCTGGACGCTGGGAAGGTGGTCGGAATGATGTTCCCGATGAGGAGCGGAACGGCGCGCGGCGGCGGAGGTTTCGGCCTTCGAGCCGCGGCTTTTTGGCTTCTCGGGGACAAAGAGGAATCATGGCGATTCCGGGCCGACACCCTTTAGTGTCGCGCCTGAGCCGGCTGCGCCGCTGTCCGCTGCTCCGTCGGGACCGGTTAGTGCCGGAATTGTCATGTTTGTGATCTGCCGCTGGGCCTGTTTTTTCCTTTTTTT
>NW_018201008.1:0-509 GCF_001263595.1 Phalaenopsis equestris | reverse complement strand
TGTGCTTATGCTTTCTCTAATAGAGTTTTTTATATAAAATTGATCGATAGTTGTTATGATATTATGGATGACTAGAAAAAATTGGGAGTTGCATTCCTTGAAAATATTACTACTCTTGGTTTTTAGTTTATTTAGTTGACTAGATAGAAATAACTTGACGCATAATGATACTATACCTAATAGCTCCATTACCTATATGATGATTGTCAACTTTAGTTATAAAAGTCTAAAATATGGGAAGTGTAAGAAAAAAAATTAACAGAAATTAGTTAGAGGTTTATTTGAAATTCGAGTTACCTGTGCCTAAAAAGCTGAACCTGATTTTAAGTTGGTCTTTTGGTGTAAACCTATCATCATTTATTAAAATTAATATTGATGGGAGCTGGGAAATTATTGTGGCTAGTGTTGGAAGTGTTCGCAGAGATTTTTTTAGAAAGTGTCTAGTTTGGTTTGCGACGTCTTCTTTTCTTATTTCTCTAACGTTAGCTGAAGCTGATGCGTTTGTTTGT
>NW_018201007.1:0-509 GCF_001263595.1 Phalaenopsis equestris | reverse complement strand
CTATGATACTCTCACCTGAAAGTGGTTTTTTTTTTCTCACCTGAAAGATTAGGTAGTGATGCCTTCCTCTTGACTTGATTAATATTGTGGAATATATTTAGGTATTATCAGTCTAAAGTCCAAAAAATCGGCCAAATTATATTTTAAGATCGAGCTAAGTAAATGGTAAATTAGTGGGTGACCCAGCCATGCTGGTAAGTGTATTTATATATTTAACATTACGTCCTAATTATTTAAAAAGAAACAGAGTACATTCATTCCCTCTCATTTTATTTTAATTTGACTGATGTTTGAAGCTCCCACCAATAGTCCCAACGATAGGCAGCTGTGGATGTGATTGACTGAGCCAAGTTAACTTGTGAGCCGGTTCTGATTTGGCTCGATAAGTGACCCGTGAGCTGAGTTTGATGAGGTAATAAGTTAACCTCAATAAAGCTTTAGCTCCGGCTCATTAGCTCGTGAATTAGATCATTTAAATAATAATTAATATAAAATATATTTAAAATATA
>NW_018201006.1:0-509 GCF_001263595.1 Phalaenopsis equestris | reverse complement strand
AATAATAATAATAATAATAATAATAATAAGTTGAGTTGAACAGAAGCTATGGTTGCTCTTAAGAAAAAGTTATTGTTAGCATGTATATTCAAACTTTTGATTTATGTATACAATTTTTTAAAATATAAGATTGACCATCGAAGATGTGTCGATGCTAATCTTGATGATATCTAACGGTCTGGAGAATGAGAGTACAACGAATGAGGGCTCACCAAAAAGTCTAGGAGGCAGCCTTATTTGATCGGATGTAGCCACCCGAGGCTCCTCAACAAGGGTCAAGAATTAACTATGCTTTAAAGAATCTCATAATCATCGTTCAGGCTCTCCTTGAAGAGGAATGAACAATCTGTTAAGTTACAATGATTCATCCTTTGCTCGATAGTCCAACATCGCTCTGCCGACAAAAGTTTATTAATAAGGATCGAGGGTCGATAGCGAGATTAGATCAGTCGATCGGCAACTCCGACTAAGATTGGTCGACCAAACCAGTCATGTTGTCTTGATGCCAA
>NW_018201005.1:0-509 GCF_001263595.1 Phalaenopsis equestris | reverse complement strand
TCAAGATCACTCAACTCTGACAACATTAAGATACTCAAATGGTCATTAAATGTTGTATGATCAAGGGAATCTCTACAGGTCGTTCGATCAGAATGGTTTAATTCCATCATTAATTGTAGTCAGGGATCTATAAATAGGGCCCCACCCCTCTCATGAGCGGGGAGAAGAGCTTGAAGCTTGGAGAAGAGTTTGAGGCTTGAGGAAGAGCTTAAAGCTTTGAGAAATTGAAGTTCATCATCACCCCTGTCGTCGTTGGCAACCGTCGACCACCGTCAACCACCACCTGTCGATCGTCATTGACCACAAGTTTTCGGCCCGTCAATCATCATCGAGCACCGTCTCTTTTTCACGAAGAAATTGTTCTTACATCGAAGTTTTAATTCGAAAAACTTAGGGTTTGTTTGGGACAACTGCAGTTCATCCAGTTTATTCAGATAAGCTGTTAATCGGCAGCTGATCCGGATAAGCTGGCTTACTGTTTGGTTTGTGTGTTTGGAAAACAACTGATT
>NW_018201004.1:0-509 GCF_001263595.1 Phalaenopsis equestris | reverse complement strand
AATCTGGTATAAAGGTTTTGAATAAGTTGCTAGATAGAGTTGGGATTATCTCTTGTACTCGGGATTTCATCTGAATAGATTAGCAGGTAGATGCCATCCGTGGGCATTTTGTAAAGTAGAGAGATGGGTCTACTGAGCTTTAAACAAAATCTTGTTCTTTGAGATAGTCGAATAATGCTGAAACCATTATCTTGGATTTTATTTGAGCCCATAGATGGTCTTTCTTAGATCGCAAACATAGTTAGGATGCTTAATGGTGGAGTTAAGGTATCTAAGTACCTTTTTTCTCACTTGATAGTTTTGATTTAAAGGGGATTGCATATGCTCGCAGATCTTGTTAATGTGAAAGCTACGTTCGATTTGGTGAGTGTTAGGTATTGTAGAGATTCAACAATTTATCTATATAGTTTGACATCTGAGAAGGTTGGATGGTATCTGTTGGAAGCTTGTTGAGTGTTGGTCTGGAGACTGGTATGCAATTTTGCATTCCTATATTGTGAAGATAGTCT
>NW_018201003.1:0-509 GCF_001263595.1 Phalaenopsis equestris | reverse complement strand
AAAAAAAAACATCTTAATGGTCGTCTGCTACACAATACGTGGATGACTTTCTTCTACTCTGCCACATGAAAGAGGATCATGTTAATTATCTGTTACATAAAACGGGGACAATTTTCTTCTATGTAACAACACGAAAGAGGGTCTCTTTGATCACATATTACTTAGGTCGAATACGACTCTTTTCTTCTAGGAAACCTAAGATCACCTGCTAGGTAGGAGCGAGAACTCCATCTCCTTCCTCCTATTATTTGCCTATTTATAGGCTCATCGACATGGACTTCCATCTTTCGACTTTTGGTCTTCCATCTTCCGACCTTTGGCCTTCCACCCTTAACTAAACGGTTCTGCCATTAAGAAAATCAATAAAATAAATTCGGTCATTAAAGAAAAAAAAATGATTTAAAGGCATTTAAAAATATATAATAATATTAATAAATAAAGATATTTCCGCCTTTACAAGTTCCTAGCCGCCGTCTGCTTGAGAATTATGCCGTCCTTTCCTTCTATAT
>NW_018201002.1:0-509 GCF_001263595.1 Phalaenopsis equestris | reverse complement strand
AAGTGTGCGTGCTTGTCCTCAGAAGTATAGAGGTGTTCGTCTCAATAGTTAGGGATTTTTTTAATTATTTCATGATGCACAACTGCTATGTTTTCACTTCTTATGCACGCACGACCTGGCCTACCCTCTCCTCTCTTACGACAACACACTCCTTGTTCAGGATGACTTCATAGTCAACCGGCCCCAACACCAAAATTGTGTTTCCTGCAGCTGTCGCCTACTGCTGCTTCTGTGATCGCCACACAATCTTCCCTCTCATCATCTCGCAAATGGTCTTTCCTCATGCATAAACAAAGCTGCACAGCTTATCAATTGGAGTTATCCATAGTAATTTCACGTAAAGTCGAGAGAAAAAAAAATCAACCATATCAATACAGGCAAAGTCCCAACGCCAACAACGAAAATAAGAGAACCGTGAACTACAATGCCATTGAACACAAAAGGTCCCATTGCCGAACCTCATTAAGTCCTAATAGATAACTATAAAAAAACATAAGAAAAATAGCAAA
>NW_018201001.1:0-509 GCF_001263595.1 Phalaenopsis equestris | reverse complement strand
GGATTTAAATTGGGCTTGGAATTCTTTTGTTAAACCGTCTCAATCATTTTTCTTTTGGAGGCTTTTTCGTCTTATCATTTGTGCGGATGATATTCACTAGATGAAAGGTCTAAGATTATCCTCTAGATGCTTTTTGTGTTAATCAGAATGATGAAAATGTGGAGCATCTTTTTATTAATTGTTCTTTTGCTAAAGAGATTTGGTCCAAGGTTTTTACTCTATGTGATAAAAGGATGAAAGATGTTCTTACGAAATTTCATTGCCGGTTATACTAAATGCTGGAGAAATTATGAAGAAGGTTTGTTTTTTGCTTTTATTCCTATTGTAGTCTTTTGGTTTCTTTGGATTGTTAGGAATGAGGCTAAGATATGGGTAATCTGATTTCTAAGCTCTCCTGTTTTATTTACATTAGGAATTTTATTTTTAAAATGTTTAGATATGACAGATTTAAGAAACCGGTGTGTATGGACCTGTTGAAGGTATTTAATCAGTATAATATTATTATTCCT
>NW_018201000.1:0-509 GCF_001263595.1 Phalaenopsis equestris | reverse complement strand
CACCCAAATCTTTCATATCACATCAAAAATACCACGATTTCAACTTTAAAAAAAAAAATGCCTTTGCTAGCATAGGTAAGGTGGTATGAATGTAAATATTGAAAGTTTAGTTGTCAGATATGTAAACATAAAGGAACTATTCACGAGGCTAAAGGCTGATAGAAGGATACTCTATGCGCAGGGGGTCCCCAGATGAGGTGTTTAACGAGGTTCCTTGCAGGCTGTTGAGGGCTTCAGTTGAGCTAGCAATGTCCTGCATTTACAAGGTTACATATAGCAGATAATGATTTCAGAGAATAGATAGGTATATACCAATATGGGAAAATTTTGCATATATTTAAATATTAATTAAGTTTAATGTATTCTTAATAATGATATGATTATGTTGATTTATTTTAACTCGGTTTATTGAAGAAATATGTAAGTTAAACCATCATATAAATTTTAGGATTAAAAAAAAATGATGTGAGAAATATATCCTAGCAATCACCACATGGAATATGAGAGTG
>NW_018200999.1:0-509 GCF_001263595.1 Phalaenopsis equestris | reverse complement strand
TCTAACCTTAGGTTCCACCTAAATTGAACCTAAACTATATTAATCTTTAGGACCTAACAATATTTAACCTAAAATTTAGGACTAGTCTTATAGATCTTAATTAAACCTCTTAGGTTATAACCAATAATAAAGCCTAAAATAAATAACATAATGAATAAAAATTAATCAACAAATGACATAAAACTAAATTTAAAAGACATTAAAACTAAAATTTGAACCTAAAAATTCAACTTGAACATCAGTGTTTGAATCTACAAGGATTTCTTAGACGGTGAAATTTGTGGTTGCTGACAAGAATATTCTGATTCTGGTTTCAAAACCTTTCAGACTAAGTAGATTTGAATACTTTACAGCTTCGGGTGGACAAAACCATAGACATCTTGACTGGATCATTTAAAAATTTACAAAGTCAATTAAAATTGACAAATTAAAACATGATTTCATGCTAATCATGTTATGTTTTGCTGGTTTACTCAAGACATGAAATAAATTACCCTTTAGATTTACTT
>NW_018200998.1:0-509 GCF_001263595.1 Phalaenopsis equestris | reverse complement strand
ATATATATATCTATATATATATATTAATAAAAGGTTAAATTTCCATTAACTAAAGCTGAGGTTACAATTTTTATGAGGGGAGCTTGCAGAGTATCCCTAGCCAGCAAAAGGAGGAGAAGAGAAGAAGGGGAGTAGAAGACGACACATTCAAGGGAAAAAAGACCAGAACTAGCAAGCCAATTTGCAGGTCGACTCTCTTCACTGTATATAAAAGAGAATTGAAGATTCGTACTAGCTATCAGAACCTGAATTTTAATTAACCCATTATAAATGATACCAAGAGGAGGGTCTGTCTTTCTGTAACATCTGTACAAGGACCTGTGATGCTCCTTCAAGTAGTAACTGGTGCCACTGATTTATCTTAGCAAGGGTAAGACCCCAAAACATAGCAATCAACTCAGCTTCAAGTGCATCATTAGCATAGACAGAGGCCTGAAAAAAGAGTAGGTAGTGTTCATTATGATCCCTGAACACACCACCAACCCCAGCACCCAACTTGGAGTAACTGC
>NW_018200997.1:0-509 GCF_001263595.1 Phalaenopsis equestris | reverse complement strand
TATTTTTGGTGTATCAGACAACTTGGCAGAGGGGCGAGCAGCCTGCCTGTATTAGTGATGGGATCTAAGTTCACTTGACCATAGCCTATGCCTCTCTTGATTATGACAGGAAGAGGAGAACGAACCAGACAAATGGGACGACTGATATTGGCATATCAGTCCCTTATACATAGTATAATAGGGGGTTGGTAAAATTCTCTTAAAAGTTTAAAAATTAATTCAATCTATGAAGTAATTTTGAAGCGCTAATAATATTTGTATGCTTCATAGGCTATGGAATTGAGTCACACTCTCTCCATTGTGAAGCAGCATTTTTGAACTCATTAGTGCTCATAAACCACATAACGGGTCTCGAAGCAATTTGGAAAGGGTTGCGGTAAATTTAAAATCTTCAATTAAAAGTTTATCTTGACTTCAAATTATGAATGTGTCAATTGAATAATTTTTTAATTATGCAGGAGTTCGGGTAGGTTCGAGAGAGGCACTTGACCACTCAAGCCAATACATCT
>NW_018200996.1:0-509 GCF_001263595.1 Phalaenopsis equestris | reverse complement strand
AAATATTATCATGTTTAACTTGTAATTTTAGTTTCTCGACTTTTTTGTGTGGAATTTGGTCAAATGCTTTATGCCACAGGGTATGGTTTGTGGATTTTTATGCCTCTGCTTAGGTATTGGCAACCTCAACTGTTGTTTGGTGAGGCGAAATTTATTTTTAGCTGCTCAGTAGTGTTTTCTTAGTTGTTATTCATTACTTGTTGATTTTGATTCATATAGAAAATATATGCAAGCAGTGTTACCTCAGTGTCTATTCATTATTTGTTGCATATTCCTTTCTAATGGGGAATTAAAAACAC
Organism: Phalaenopsis equestris; assembly: GCF_001263595.1. NCBI lineage: Eukaryota > Viridiplantae > Streptophyta > Magnoliopsida > Asparagales > Orchidaceae > Phalaenopsis > Phalaenopsis equestris. Next base: position 210 of record NW_018200996.1, on the reverse strand, counting down.
TTTGAAATTTCTTCAAATGGACTATTCCATGCTCGAGACGCTTTTGGGAAATCTAGTATATATGTTTTATTTATTTTACTTGGAGGAATATGCTTTGTAGAGTTACCATATATACAATGAAAACAACAAAGATGATACAGTTACCAATTATTACTGGTAGTCGGTGTTGATCAGTTTTGATATGTTCACTTTTTTTTTCATCTTTTTTTT
>NW_018200995.1:0-509 GCF_001263595.1 Phalaenopsis equestris | reverse complement strand
ATATATATATATATAATAAAGACAAATTTATTAATATAACCGACAACTTACAGACTACGAAAAGAGCTCCACCAAGCACGCTTATAACTTCTTACACCAGAGACTAGATCTTCCAAAATTGCACACCGATTACAAGATAATATCACAATATATAAACTTATTCAAACTACCAATGGACTCCAAGCTTCTTCAAGATAATACAATAACAGACAAGCTTACAAAAAAAATAGCACAGGTGCCGGTTATAATCAAGGCGGGTTGTTCCTTTGAGCTAGCGATTTACTTTTGACATGCTTTTGATTTGCAGATATTCCCTTCTGATTGCTTTATTGATAATGTTGGATTATAGTCAGGGCCATAATTAACTTTTGTCGAGCGGATTACAATTCGATTTAATGAATGAATCTCATAAAAGAAGTAATGCGGCCTATAGAAGTAAATTGAGACCTCATCGTGATTCAACATTATCAATAAAGGCAATCAAAAAGGACTATTTATAAATCAAAAGC
>NW_018200994.1:0-509 GCF_001263595.1 Phalaenopsis equestris | reverse complement strand
AAGACTTTCAAAGGAGTGACAGTACAAGAGATCGCATCCACCTCAACAAATCCTTTATAACCCATCACAAGGTATGAGAACAGGATCTTGATTGCAAGATGACACATACCATTTTGCTTTTTTTTTTCAAAAAAAATAATAAGAAGAATTCTTGTGATGCATCATAATTAAACCAATTTGAAAGTAGTACAGTTTCAACAATTCATTCCAAGGCATGATAATGATTAGATAATTACAGCACAACGGTGTCTAGAAATAAGATAAAAGATTTGGTGCGAGCATTAAGAACAATTGCTAAGCTTACAGTTCAAGGGTTTAGTAAAGTCAATGGAGCAAAAAAATTTGAAGAAACCTTTATGCCCATTATTCACATGGAAGATATAAGAAAGATGTTATCTTTTCATAACTCAAAATTCTTTTAACTTTTTTCAAAAAGATGCCAAGAGTACTTTTATTAGTGGTCTGATTTAAAAGTAGCTATATGTAGAGCAAATGCAAAAAAAAAAAAA
>NW_018200993.1:0-509 GCF_001263595.1 Phalaenopsis equestris | reverse complement strand
TACATAGGAATTGAGTGGTATGTGCGTAAATCCTCCGATTTTGTTATATCCATATACAAATTTTCAAGCAAATCAAGCCCAAATTATGACATGCTCGACTCTACCCTGCTCGGTTCAATTTATAAGAAGCATAAATAAGAGTTCACTTGCAATGTAGGTGCATATTTTTACAATACTCTTCCGTCCATCCCGTCGAGAATTCCCGACCAGAGCCCCTTAACCGGAGGTAGTTGAGCAACAAGAGCACTCCATGGAGGATAGCCAACACCGCTCCCACGAACTCGACCATCCATGCGGAGAGACAGATACCTTCATCATTTGCAAAAAGTGGATAAAAGTATCTCACACAATTCTATGTATTTACACATATCTAAGATCAAAAGTTTGAAATTTACACTTACAACACTAGTGTTATAAATCTATGCATGAAATTTTTATGTATTGTTAAGGTTTTGAGTGTTATAAATGCAAATCTGAAAGTTTAGGTGTTAAATATGTAAATACATAAG
>NW_018200992.1:0-509 GCF_001263595.1 Phalaenopsis equestris | reverse complement strand
TATATATATGATTTTAATAATGCTATATTGAGATACTGAATTGCTTTACAAAATTTTCCCAGCAGTTCCTTCGCCTAGCTGTTGCTGACGCAGAATCCTAGTTTTTACAACTTTCTGCAAATCAAGATTGTTGGGTTGGTACCATGAACATTTCTATTTGATTTAATACTTTTCGTAGCTAGTTTAAACTAGCAATTTTATTAAGTCAAAACTGTATGTATTTTGTGTAAGATATAGAAGATCTCAAGTTACATGTCGTTCCAAACTAAATTCTCTATTTTGCAAACCGTCAGTTTCTAATTTATTTGTGAATCACATCTCAAGTGTTAGAGCATAAAAGAAGAGAGAAAGATAGAGAAAGGAGTTAACAATAATGAATAATAAAACGTCTAGTTTCTTAAATGGTTTTCATATTTATATGGAAGAAGTTATAATATTTGATTTTACATTCTGGCCCTGTTTTAATGGGAGCTGCATTTTAGGTATACTATACGTATGGTTTATTGCTC
>NW_018200991.1:0-509 GCF_001263595.1 Phalaenopsis equestris | reverse complement strand
TTTTTTTTTTATGATTTCATTTAATGTAATTGTCCTTTTTGTTGTTTTATAATGTTATGAGATGTTAGAGATATGGAATGATGCTAGTTCTTCTCTTTTGCATTGGAAGGTGTGTAAAACTTTCTCAGCGAGGGCCCCATATTTTTGGCACATATTACCAAAGGATTAGCAGCTAAAATTTTAGCCAATGTTAAATTAGTTGTTGAAAAATCTGCCATCATTTAGCCAATAAATTTGGCTCCTGAATTTTCTACTAGTAATAAATCAGTGGTTGAAAACTCAGACACTAATCAGCTTGTAAAAATTTCAGTTGGACTTGCATTTCTATCAAGCCATCTTTTGGCTGACAAAATTCAGCATGTGATATAACTTACCTATTGAAAGTGACTTAATTATTAATTGATTTGTCGGCAGGTATTAACTAAATTTCTTGTACCATGAAAAAGGACATTCATTATTCAAACTTGAAAGTTTTTCACTTGTTGATGAAAGAAGAAAGGGATACAATG
>NW_018200990.1:0-509 GCF_001263595.1 Phalaenopsis equestris | reverse complement strand
AACCAGGAGGAGCTAAATCCAGAAGATATGTATCATAGTTAGCATTAGTCGCATGTCTTCTGACAATATGGTGAGTTCATCAATCAAAATTTGATGGATTACTACTTGGTTGTAGAAATAGAGAAAAGAAAAACCTCACCAACTAAACTGACTGCTATGTCATGAGCCTCAGTTGGCCTCCCTCCCGTTGTCAATGTTACCTGCCTAAAGGCTTCATTTGCCTTTGCCTCAAATATAGTGTCACGATCTAGGGACTTGGAATTAACAAAGAGAGGAATGGACGGTCAGACGGCCAAACGGTGGAAATTAAATTTTTTATATTCATGTGCATTTAACAAATGAAAGGGTCACTAATTAATTTAATTAAAATGATAGATTTAAAGTTGTTGAGTTACTAGTTATCCACTGATCCAGAGAATATAGCTTTGCAAAATAGATAAAGTTATCTCAGCTATGCAACGGTGCCAAAGCTTAATGCAATTTTTTATAAATAAGAAATTTAAGCAATT
>NW_018200989.1:0-509 GCF_001263595.1 Phalaenopsis equestris | reverse complement strand
AAAAAACAAAAAATAAGACAAAATTATGGATTTTGAGCTTATATCTTTGCCCAAGAGATGAAGTCTCAATTGGGTTGGTTAAGAAGTTTTGCCTTGACATCACAAACCTCCTTCAAGTCTTAGTTTCCTCAGCGGTTTGGTCTAGGTATGGCCTAGACCAAATGGTGGATCTGGTTTAGTTTAGCACTAGGTTAGAGGCCATAGGAGAGGGGGATTTTGATTGAGGAAGTGATTTTGGAATGTGGGGAAGCTTTTGGAACAATCAATTTGAAGTTTTAGTGGATTTGATGAAATGACTGAAAAAGTCTAGATTTTCAGTTAGAAAATTAACTTTTCTCAATGGGGAAGAAGGGCTAGGAATGGTGGGGATGAGCTTCGTATGAGCGCAAGAGGTTTGGAAGCAATTTTACAGAGTTTCCCAAAGGTTTGTGCGTACCTCCCTCTATGGCCGTGAGGGCTGGTCAATTTATAGACCTAGCCATGGTAGTCAATTGGCCAATTCAAGGGGT
>NW_018200988.1:0-509 GCF_001263595.1 Phalaenopsis equestris | reverse complement strand
TGATTTGATATCTATAGTGTCGCTACACCGTCAAATAATTGTTCAAATTTTCCGACCCACGTAAAGTTGTTGGTCGCCAATTAAAGCCGAAAATTAAATTAATGTGCATTTAACTGATAGAATGACATTTAAGCTCTTTTCAAATATAAATTATATTATTAGTTGTTACAAAATTTTATACTCATTGATAAGACAAATGTTTTAACATAAAACAAAAATTTAATAAAATAGAAGATAATTTAATTATCTTTATTTATTTAAAAATGTGAATTATTTTAAGAAAAAATCTTTATTAATAATTATTATAATCATATTTATATTTAAACAAATATCTTCATCTAGTTCATTATTTATAAAACTTTACATACAAATTACATATCGTTGTCATTTTTTTGGATAATTATTCAACTGAAAATAATTTTTTTATAAAATAAATTAAAAAAAAAAAATAACCACATATAATAAATTCATTTGTACTAAATAATAAAATAATCATTATTCAACAAAAA
>NW_018200987.1:0-509 GCF_001263595.1 Phalaenopsis equestris | reverse complement strand
ATAATTACCTTTAACATTGCCATCTCCAAGCATGCATACGCTTTCAGTTGAGGGTAATATTTTCCCAGGTTGGCAAAGGCCACCAACAAAGTATCCCATGAAGCAGTTAGCGGAGATATAAGTGAATGGGATGTTTGATTCTTCTATAGCCTTCCTCACAACCAACTTATCATCAAATGTCTCCCTACCAGGAGCCAAAGCATGCCCCATTCTTGCTGGGTCTGTTCCAAACTCGGAGGGCAAGAACCTCTGCCAAAATAAAGCCTTACTCCCATGTGTTTTGTTTTTTTGAAGTTAGAAAATATGTTATGGCAAATAGTGATGATTGTTATGTACAAATATTTTGATGGAATGTATGCAATGCCATCTTTAGCTTGTGATTTTGATTACACATATAATTTTTTGGGGAAAAAAATAAGACCTTTCTAAATTCAATTTATAAAGTGGTGTGCCAATAAATGACCCGAACCGGTTATCCCAAACAAGCTCAAGTAACCAAAAAAAAAAAA
>NW_018200986.1:0-509 GCF_001263595.1 Phalaenopsis equestris | reverse complement strand
GAATCAAACTGAAGCTGGAAATTTATTTCTCAGCATCTCAAACATGGTTCTCAATAATGAACTACTAATTATATTGCAGAATGAGCATTTTGAGATTAGGAAAGGGAAGTCAGCTGAGGAAGGAATAGACTGGAATGATTACAAATCAATGGTTTTCACTCGCGCTGTAAGTACATCATTTTTGTTATTTTCCACTCATAAGTTTAACGATTATATGGTATAATGATTTTGTTGATGCAGGTTGTTTTTGAGACATTGAGATTGGCCACAGTTGTTAATGGTGTTTTGAGAAAAACAACTCAAGATATAGAAATAAAAGGTGCTCCTAAATCCTTGCATATATGATTAAACATTACGTGTGGATAGGCAGATGTGGATAGATAAGAATTTAGTGGTATTGTGATGGTATTGTTATGATATTCACTATAATAACACTACATTACCACCACAATACCACCAATCTACTTGAAATAATCGCTCTACTCTGCATATAGAGGGCTTCCAGTTGG
>NW_018200985.1:0-509 GCF_001263595.1 Phalaenopsis equestris | reverse complement strand
TAAATACATAAGAATTGTGTGGTATATATGCAAATGCCCCTATTAATGTTTCATTGTACATGTTTAAGTTCTTCTTCAAACATTTGGGAAATAATGTTCAGTTCTGAGTGCTTGCCATTGAATTTAAATTAAATAAGTGAATTTAACATTGCAGAATGAGTGAATAATCTTCTAATGTTGTAAACTTAAAATTGATATCAATTTGTATGTTAATGAATGTGTCCGAGCTTGAGATCGAAGAATTCAAATTCGACTCGAGCGAGGTTTGAGTTGAGTCAATTGTATTTGATTTGGAGTCAAGTTTTGAGATAATTCAAATAAAATTCATTAATTTTGAGGGAATTTCCATGCATATAGAAGAATTCTTATATATTCATGTAGTTAAGGTTTAAAATTTGGTGTTTATGCATAGATAATTTTTTGTGTGTGTGAAAGTTTGTCAGGATAGTCGTCGAAGTTTTCTCTTTTCCATTATCAGGGTTTTTATTTCAAGATAGGTGGTGTTTCGA
>NW_018200984.1:0-509 GCF_001263595.1 Phalaenopsis equestris | reverse complement strand
TTCTTGATTCTTTTACTGGATTAACAAAAAAAAAATATTTTTTTTTTTTATTTTGTCTGCCATTTTCCTGAACTTTTTCTTAATTACATGTTTAGAGGGTAGCTGGGTTAGTTAGTGATGATGGAATGTGGCATTTTATTATTAAATTCCTTTCTTTTGGAGGGCTTTAATCCTCAGAGTGTGTAGTAGCTTGTAACACATAGCTCAGAATATATTGTGGAATGAGTTCATAACATTATTGTTATTATTATTATTGTACATTTTATTAACAATTTACATGATTTGATGAATTTGTGGTGAGTTTGGAAAAGTGGATTGTTAGTGCATAAAATGCTGAATTTGGGGGGTGGATTTTGCAAAAGTGTTGATTGTCATTAAATCTTTATTAAGTGTGTATTATTTGGTCACAATTAAATCGAACTGATGAAGTTTGGTTGGTTCGATTCGGCTACAACATTGGATTTCGATTTTTAGTTCTTAAATTTTTAATATTCAGTTTTTATTTTGTG
>NW_018200983.1:0-509 GCF_001263595.1 Phalaenopsis equestris | reverse complement strand
TGTTTTATTCGCTTGGGTTTTCTTACGATTTGTTTAAGTTTTCCTTGAATTTTTTTACGATTTGTTTATGTTTACTGCACATTACTATATTATGTTGTACTAATCTTACAACGAAGACAGGAATCTAAGGTATGCATGTTTATTTTATATTTACCGCACTTTACTGCATTTTTACTACACCTTTTTACTGCTTTTATTTTTGCATTTATTTATAATACTTGTAAGGGCCCTAGGGTAGATAACAGCAGAACATATGCTAGGTGGTATCTTGCAGCAGACTATGACTCAACAATTTACATGTTCACATAAAATTTAAACCCATAATCGCTCCGATATGGAGCTCGAGAAAGCTTTTTGGTAGCACGACGAGGATGCATGTGAACACCAACGGACTTCCGCCGACGAATCAAGAACCAACATGAAACTAGATCTACTTCAACTAAACTTTCTTTAGAGTTTGCTTAACTGACTTCGATCATTTATGATGCAAATAACTATAGGGGCTTCCC
>NW_018200982.1:0-509 GCF_001263595.1 Phalaenopsis equestris | reverse complement strand
CTAATATTAACAACCCCTTACTCCATAGTATATGCAAAGAAAAAGGCAAAGCCACATAGGAATTCACTGGTCATTTAGGGTTAAAGAAAGCAAACTTTCGTTGTAGAGGAAGATAGAGAAAAACTAGGGGTAACCAATGGAAAAGTTGCAAGACTATGTGCCTAAGTTAGTCAAGTAGAAGTACGAACCAGGGAACCAAGACTCTTCATGCATCTATGGCTTTCCCATTTCCACCTTTGACGACACCTCCGTTTAGATCGTACCTCGCTGAGCCTTCGGTCTTATACCCAAAAGGAAATGCCAACAAATCGAGGTAGGAGAGAGACCAGGCAGGGAAGCGATGGCCAATTGGGATTGGGGATGAAGCAAGCGGCGCAACTGTGCGAAGCAGAAAAGTAAAAACGAGGAACCCTAGGCTACCTAGATATCCTAAGTTAAAGTTTTGGTTCTTGGTTGGTTCGGTCGAAAAAAAATTTAAAACCAAAAGTCTAAACTTTTTATTTAAAACC
>NW_018200981.1:0-509 GCF_001263595.1 Phalaenopsis equestris | reverse complement strand
AAAAAACGTCCGTACTATTTGGTTAAGCGGGTGAACAAAATGATTCCAGAAAAGTGTCAAAATTACACTTTTTGCAGATGTCCATTTTATAAATCAAGTATATTAACCATTTTATAACAGAATATGCAACGCTAAATACACAAATTGTGATATTATATTTTTTAATAAAGCTGGTATGCTTTAAACTACCTGTGCGCCTCTGATTATTAGCCTTAGTGGACCCCACTTCTGCAGCCATTTAAGCGGCGGATAACTGAGAATTTGAAATGCTTGTACAGACCGCCATAAAATAGGACATCTTGCTTTCGAGAACCTCCTTACTGCCTCCAGCGCTGCAACTTTTATTACAAAAGACAGTATTTCTCCCGAATGATTCGGGCTCAGTCGAAGAGTCTTTGATGGTACCATGTGCTTCAATGTCATCCGTGGATTAGCTTCTCGCAAAGCAGTGGCTATGCTACTTTTTTGCATCTTCTCACAATCAGGGCTTCTTGATGAATGATTTTTTT
>NW_018200980.1:0-509 GCF_001263595.1 Phalaenopsis equestris | reverse complement strand
TTATTAGAATTTTTGTTGGGATCCATAGGAGTATCAATAGGTTTACATTCAATCATCCTTTCTTCTTTATCAAATCTAGGGTGTATTTTCTCTGTGATATAACAATACTCTTCTTGAACCTTGCACCTTCATACCTAGGAAATATCTTATGGATCCTAGGTTTTTTATTTCAAACTCAATGACAACCATTTTTTTATTTTTAGAATTTTCTTGTCATTATCACCAATCAGAATCATGTCATCCACATATACTATCAGTGCAACAATCATCTCAGTGAGCGTGTTTTTTGAACTGTGTATGATCAATTTGACATTGGGAATATTTATTAGATCTCATAGTTTTAGCAAACCTTTTGAAACATGCTCTTGGTGATTGCTTAAAACCATAGAGAGACTTTTTGAGTTTGCATATTCGGTGTTTGTTGAAATTATTCTCAAGTCCTGATGATATCTCTGTGTAAACTTCTTTTTCATGATCCTCATTCAAGAAGGAATTTTTTATGTCAAGTT
>NW_018200979.1:0-509 GCF_001263595.1 Phalaenopsis equestris | reverse complement strand
TCAAATCTTCATGGATTAAGTCATGGGTTGGTCTAAGTTCAAGGTAATTAGTACCTTTTACTCCTTCAAGGATCAACGGTTGTCCTTGCTGGATGGAGGGTCGTGGAGGGCCGGCTCAAACTTTCTCTTGAAGGGAGAAAAAATGACGAACTGAATTTCAACCAAAAGTTGACTTCTTTAATGAAAAAAAAGAAGAGTTAAAAGTGGCCTTAGCAAAGTCAATCACTTAATAAGAACACGTTATTGGAATCTCATTGAAATTCCACAGGGGCATGTATTTTCAACTGACAAGTTTATTGAACATGGGATCGTAAACCCAAAATATGTCGATCCGAAGAAATTTGTTGCTCTCTTAGTCCCTCTCATTACAAGGGAAGAAATCCCTACAAATGAAGTTGAACATGAAGAAGAAGTATCCAGAGAGGAAGAATGAGAAGTATCAAAAGAGGAAGAAGAAAACAGTTTAGTGACTACTGATATACCAAAAATATATACATTTTTAGACCCAT
>NW_018200978.1:0-508 GCF_001263595.1 Phalaenopsis equestris | reverse complement strand
CCACCTCAAATTCTTCACCCCACTTGTGATTATTGTAACAAACCCAACCACACTAGGGACAATTGTTGGGAGCTTTACGGTAAGCCGACATATAAAATTAGACCAAATCCTCTGTTGCAATGGGACTCACAACAACGGTCGAACTAGTCACGACTCAACCGACTCCTATCATAGATTCGTTGGGAAGTATTTTACTATACAATCCATATGAATTCATCCACAAGAGAGATCACAGTAGTAGTCATGGTGTAGTAAAACACTTCCCAACACCTCTGCACAATAATTGCCCTGATGTACCCTCTAAGCATGATGAATCTTTTTTCTTTGATAAATTTCTTCTTTAATAAAGTCCTATCATGAAGTATCTGTGCTTTCTTGTTTATGAACTTCTTATGATCATAGACTCCAACAATTGAACATGCCAAAGTATTGCACTCTATGATTCTTGAAATCAGGTGAAATCTTAAGACGTATATCACTCCCAAACCTTCTAAAATGGTGAAGAACA
>NW_018200977.1:0-508 GCF_001263595.1 Phalaenopsis equestris | reverse complement strand
GGCATGCCTAATCCTTATATCTTAATGTTGATTGAAAGCTGAACTGATGTGGTTAAAAATTTTGTTAGTAAAAAAGCGTTGTTATTATGAATGGCTGATAAATTTGATCCGTTATTAACATTAGATTCATAGTGTGATTCCAATTACAATGGACCTCTTCACAAGTATATTTTACTAATGCTGTGATATTGTTATTATGCTACCTGTAATAAGCCTGTGTATATTTTTCCTTATTTTTGTTGCTTATTTGTTCCATTGCCTCAGTTTCACTGAAAGTTTGCCTTTTTTCCTCATATTTCGTTAGATATTCAAGTAACATTGCTGGAGTTAGGTTCTCATGACCAGGAGGATTCTGGCCTACATATTACAAAACCGAAGAGAAAAGTTTGCAGTGAGTATTCTTCTGTTGTGAATGTCATTTTTCTTTTTGATCTTGTGTATATATATAAAGCAGAGCTAGAGCCTATTTATATAGAGGAATTCTTTGATGATAATGACGCTCATTCTA
>NW_018200976.1:0-508 GCF_001263595.1 Phalaenopsis equestris | reverse complement strand
ACGAACAAATATTTGTTCGTGTTGTTCGTGTTCGTCTCGTTAACTTGACAAACGAGCCGAACTCGAGCTTCCTAACGAACAGAACACGAGCTGTTCCCGAACAACGAGCCCTTTCGACAGCCCTAATTGTATATATATAAAAATGTACAAATTAATGTTTAGGTGCTAAATATGCAAATAGTAAGAATTCAGTGGCATGTATGTAAAAATTCCTTTTTTATAAATTGAAATTCCTGCATCTGCACCCATTTGGCGATTTCCCGCAACACATGGTGCGGCGGAATTGAAAACGCTAACTTTACACTACGAACCATTCACAATCAAAGACTTAAAAAAATTATTTTTTTTTTATAATTATAATATTATATAAAGTCAACCTCCCTATTTTAAAACATACATTGGCGTCATAAAATTATATAAATTGCCATTTCATTAGCGCTGCATCCATAGTTATGGAGAGTAATAGGAAGCATTGCTTCTTACCTTCTTCTATCTTACTGTTGCTGTT
>NW_018200975.1:0-508 GCF_001263595.1 Phalaenopsis equestris | reverse complement strand
TTTTTTTTTTGAACAAGCCGGCTCACGAGCCGATAAGTCGACTTGGGGCTGGCTTGAGTTTGAGTTGTTAGCTTATCGAGCTCAGTTCACTAACCACTTATCGAGGTGAACTCGAGTCGGCTTCACTCACTTGCAGCCTTAGTCTTTTAAAAGTTAAAATGGTGGTATTTTTAGTGTGGTGTCAAAATTTGAGTGATTTAAATATAATAAGCAAAATTTAGATGTTGGATATGTAAATAAATTAGAATTTGGTGGTATTTATGTAAATGCCCCTAAAATCTAACAATAATATTATGGAACTTCTTAATTTTAGTTTAGGTCATATTGATATTGAAATTTACTTGTAGATATTTATCTTCTAATTCTTTTATTTAGTAATTAACCGCAAATCATAGAAACTCTACTCTAAAACTAAATTTCGTTTTCCTAAACAAATTATAATTTATATTTTTAATCTTCAACTACTATAACTTAGCATTATAATTCAAATACACCTAATTTTTTTTTT
>NW_018200974.1:0-508 GCF_001263595.1 Phalaenopsis equestris | reverse complement strand
TTAAAAGTTAAAATAATAGTATTTTTTATGTGATACGAAAGATTTGAATTGTATAAATGTTAACAGCAAAATTTAGGTGACAGATATGTAAATTCATAAGAACTGAGTGGCGTGTCTGTAAATGCCCCCTTGCGTCATCTATATGGATGTGCAATTAAGCAGGCGATTAATGAGATTCAGAATCATTATGTGAGTTGAGAACATGCCATTAAATTCTCCCTACCCCCACCCCTCCCACAAAAAAAGAAAAAAAAAATTACATGATTAACTCCTAATTCCTATGTAATTACATAGACTACCCTTAACCTTCAAATTTTTTATTTTTTAGCACTTTACTAATCCATAAAAATGTATATTTCATTTTTTTAACAGTTCAATTAGTGCTATTTTTTATGCAATACAAATGATTCAGATGTAATTAAAGTATAAGAATAAAGTTTGGGGGCTAGATATGTAAATCTATAAGAATTTGTTGGTATGTATTAAATTTCAATTTTAAAAAAAAGAC
>NW_018200973.1:0-508 GCF_001263595.1 Phalaenopsis equestris | reverse complement strand
GTAAGTCAACCCAAGTCAACCCATGTTAACCTTGGTCAATACAAGTCAACATAGGCTAACATTGGCTAACCCAAGTCAATCTAGGCCATCCCAAGTCAGCATAGGACAACCCAAGTTAGCACAAGTTAACTGAATTCAACCATATCTAATATAGATTAACACAAACCTCAAACCAGCTAACCAAGTAGAATTTCAGTTCACCTCAGTTCAATCTTAACCCAATTCAAATTCAAGGTTAAATATAACTCTTTTGCTTTTTTTCATATGTTATTGTTTCACTCCATGTTTAGTCTTCAAAAATAAAATAAAAATTATAGAAAAAGACATAAAACAAAAAAAAAAGATGAAAACCTTGCATAAGATGGCTTTCTCCACAAACCTAAAAAATCAAATCTTAAACCAAATTAACTCAAAATATATGAAAAATGTTGATTTCATAACATGACCAAAAAACCTGGGATCTAGAATAAGATATGAATTAAATATTGAATCTTGAATAACATTTAAA
>NW_018200972.1:0-508 GCF_001263595.1 Phalaenopsis equestris | reverse complement strand
TTTCTTCTCCGGTATCAATTAGGCAGCGTGTGGATGGTTAGCATTTGACGTTGACAGCCATTGAATTATTATTACTAATTAACTTGTTTCTTTTTTCCCTGAATTTAATTTATTTTCTGATCAGCACCTATTGATTAGTAAGAAGCTTCTACACGGTGGTTCATTTGTTCATAATCATCCCAAACTTTAAACAAGAATTCTCGTAGTGCAGACCCTTACTGACGTTTGAGTTTCTAGGTGTTTACTTTTGGGACAGCGAGAAGAATAATTTATTTTTCATGCTTTACTCCTCTATTGGTTGCTTAATATTCAAACATCTGAGGAGAATTTTGTTGTGTACTTTTAGAAAACATCAAACAAACTACAGGCAACACAGCAAGCAACGCTGAGGGCACTAAAGCTTTTTCTTCTTGGTGTCCTTCTGCAGGGTAATATTATTTTTTCTAATTTATTCTATGCACTCTCAAACATCTATGTCTAGAAAAATTTCATTAGTTAATTTTTTTTT
>NW_018200971.1:0-508 GCF_001263595.1 Phalaenopsis equestris | reverse complement strand
TGATTCTCATCCTGAAGTTTGGCATAATGTTTTAAATGATAGTCATTTCCTCAATTAGATCCAGTTCGAACGTAATGTCCCCGATGGTTGTTCAAGCTGGTGTCGTCTTTTCTTGCTGGCGTAATGTCCTTAATGGTTGTAATTCTTCGACTAGATCCAGTTCAAACGTAATGTCCCCGGCGGTTGCTCGAGCTGGTAAAGTCCTCTCTTCTCGACGTAATGTCCTTAATGGTTGATCTCTGCACTGTAATCACCTCTTGAGTTAGATGTAAGTCCTTGTGTTTTTCATCTCAATTTAGTCTCCTCATACATAATTTTATCCTCTGAAACTCTTGAATTAAAATCAAAATTAATTTTTTAAAAACATCAAATTAAAATCGAACCTTCGTCGCGAACGTCGGTTTTCCTGGTGGTTGTTTCCGTAATCACCTTCTAATCCCCAGTGGAGTCGCCAAAAATTGTCGGCCGCCAAACATGATGTTGGTGTTTTTGAAAATATAATTTAAAT
>NW_018200970.1:0-508 GCF_001263595.1 Phalaenopsis equestris | reverse complement strand
TTTTTTTTTTGTAGTATAAAAATTATAAGTTATCAAATTTGATCATGTTGAAAATTTTTAAATAATTCATTTTAAATTATTATAATGATGCATTTCTAATTTTTTCCTCAGTTTTAGACCTATGGTTCTAATTTTCAATTTCTTCGATCAAAATCCTAAATCATAATGTTGATGATATGAATTTTAAGCCAAATCATTCTAAGCACACATTTGGTGGAAGCAAATAAACAAGGTGCCCCTACTAGATTCATCCATGTCTATTCCTTTTCTTAACCATATACATAGAATGCCTGTGCCGCATGTGAACACCAAATTGCCCTCCGGTATAAAATTATGGCCATTTATTATACCATATTTTCTTATAGTCCTAATTTTCATCTGTGACTTTCTTATTATTTGTTTTCGTTTAATTGATCTTCGGTATTTTAACCCATCAATTTTGTTGAATTTTAGCTATTTAAGTCTTCAAAATGATAGGCTTTATTCATGAATCGACAACATCACCTTT
>NW_018200969.1:0-508 GCF_001263595.1 Phalaenopsis equestris | reverse complement strand
ATTAATGATCTTAAAATTAAGCGATCATGACCTCGTTGGATGTATTTTATCAACATATTCATTGTGATTGTAAGCATGCAAGATTTAAAAATTGTTTGATTCCTTAATTTATTTTGGAAAGTCTCTAAAACATTGCTTCAAGTGCTTGATTGGGCTTGGATTAGAATAATTTTAGTGATGTTGGACCCTTCTTTTCAAGACATTTCATTTAATAATCAGTTTGTTGACATTAGAGTTTGGATGATTATTTATTTAATTCAAAAAATAAAAATAAATAAATAAAAATTCAAACATTACATCAAGATTTGTATCGAATTAAGTAATTTTTCTGCCAATGCAAGCATGCATATGTTTCGAGTCATTTAAGTAGCCGAGTGTTGTATAAATTAATAAATTTTATATATTGCATATATAAATTTATAGAAATTTAATGATGAATTTCCTATATAAATTTATGACAAATATACCAAGACAAAATATTTATGTTCAGTTCCTTTGTTAAATGAGG
>NW_018200968.1:0-508 GCF_001263595.1 Phalaenopsis equestris | reverse complement strand
TAGTGGAGAGAGTCTATTGTCTTGCTCAGTTCCTCAAGCTTCTTCATCCTCAGTCTCTCACTCTCACTCACAAGCTATACAAAAGTTCATAACATATTAGATAAAAAAATACATTTAAATTTACAAATATACCTCCAAAATCATATGTATTTACATATTTAACAATTAAATTTTGCTTTTGATATTTATACCGCCTAAATCTTCCATATCACATCAAATATATCGGCATTTTAACTTTTTCAAAAGTAAAATATTCTTTTTCATACGTATGAATTGAGTGATATGTACGTAGGGGTCTGTATTGTTTGATCAACACTGAAAAATTAAATCGAATTGAATAATTTTCGCCATTGCGGCTCATTTTCAAAATTGTATTTCAATCTTGTTATATATAGAAATGATCAGAGGGTATTATACGAGCTTTCAGCCACCCATAATGTGTCTAACAAGTTGAGTATCACCTCCTTAAGCCCAACTGTGTCAGAGGGGATTCAAACCCCTGACCTGA
>NW_018200967.1:0-508 GCF_001263595.1 Phalaenopsis equestris | reverse complement strand
CCTCCACTCACTGGAACCTTTGAAACAGACTCTGTCGCTTACACATAATAGTGAGTACATAGCCCTTCATACATTGAAATATTAAGGAGGACAACAAAGAACTCCTCAGTTTGCTTACCTTCCAGCTCCTTTTTTAACAGGCCAACTTTACCCTGAAGTATGATGACTAATTTTTTTAGCTTAAAATTTCTTTTGAAAAGTTCTTATTTGGCTTTATTTTTTGCATTATGAGCTTTAAAAGTAACCAATCTGTAATTGTTAAATATAGATACACCTAAAATCACCTTCACTTCCTCCCCAAGAACTGTTGTCCACTCAACCTCCTCAGGTTATTTAGCTTGCATGCTCTCCTTTTCCTATCTATGTTCAACTAGTAATACACACGGATTAAATAGTGTGGCACAAAATATATTATTTCAATCCCTGCAAATTGATTCAAATTATTTCTTCTCCTTTGCAAGAGTATTGTGAGCCAGTATCCAAGTATGCCATTACCATGCACCATAAT
>NW_018200966.1:0-508 GCF_001263595.1 Phalaenopsis equestris | reverse complement strand
AATCTGGATTGCCCCGAGCAATCGATACGGAACCAACTTCTAACTTTATCAATTCTGATAGAGTCATTCGTTTGGATTTGGATTGTGCTCATCAGAACATTCTCAAGCTCGAAAAAACTGTGGTTGGGAAAGACACCTTCCTTTCTCAGTTCTAAAATTGAAATTGAGTCAGAAATGGTCACAATTTGGCTTGTTCAAACTTACCGTCCTTAGCAACGATTATTTCATTTGTATTTTTGAAAGAACGAAGGCAAGGGATGCAGTCCTCATGGGATGCCCTTGGTTTGTGGCTGGCCACGTTATTGGCCTTGATACTTGGAGATCCTCTTTTTCTCTAGATTCCCTTAATGAGTTTTCTGCCTCCATTTGGATCCTATTTCCTCATCTGCCATTAATTTATTGGGATAAGAAGAACATCCTTCGCATCGCTTTGTTGGCGCCAACCACTATGGCTTGATTCCAATACTCATTCTTGGGAGAGAAATGCTTATGAACGGGTCTGTGTTCG
>NW_018200965.1:0-508 GCF_001263595.1 Phalaenopsis equestris | reverse complement strand
CTTGTGACTTGCCTTTTAGGCTTGACTTATAGGGGCATAGTAGCTTCCCATTGAGTTTTGCCTCTTGAGCTTAACTTCAAAGGGCATCATATCTTCATATCGAGTTGTTTCTCTTTGGCTCGATTTCCAGAGGCATTATAGTTTCTAATCGATTTTTGCCTCTTGGGCTCAACTTATGGGGGTATCATAACTTCTCATCGAGTCTTGTCTCTAGTACTCTACTTTTAGGGTTACCAGATCTTCCCATCAAGACTTGCCTTTTGGGCTCAACTTCTAGGGGCATGGTGGAGATCTTATTTGCAGCTTGCCCTCAAAGGGACTTTCTACACAAAAATCTTTTGTGAGAATATAAGAAAATTTCATTGAAATGATAGTTTAAAGAAACTTGAAAATTTTTCTAGAATAAAATTAAGAGTTTATATGTGAGTCTTTTACTCAAATAAGTTAATTTAAAGTTGTACTTCTCATTTGATAACCCCGACGATTTTCTTCTGGTTCCCCTCACCTC
>NW_018200964.1:0-508 GCF_001263595.1 Phalaenopsis equestris | reverse complement strand
AAAGTGTATCTTACAAAAACATATAAATAGACACTATTTCTACATATTCTAAATACAATTCAAAATAAGAAAGATTAACTCCAATTTATATGAGACATCCAAAGCTCTGACTATGATTTTAAACCTTCAAAGGATAATCTCTAATATTTTGCCAATCTAAACTTCTCTTATCTTTTTAGTCGCTTAGTCTTTCTCTACAAGTAAGAGAAATGTCACACTGATTGCCCTTTTATGTCTAATATCTCATAGTTGTTATCATTGTTATATAATGCTTATCAATGACCAATGTAAATGCATGATGCTCGCAATCATCCATCATTTGGTGGATTAATGAAGAGATGCAATGGGTTAAGAAAACTCAGATGAAGTCTTATCAAACTATTTATAGGAATGCGAGAATCAGAGCTAGTTAACTCTGTTTTTTTACCAAAACATGACCCTCTAAGATTCAAATAAAAATACTGGTGGCATGATCCTTCAAGCAACTAAAACAAAAACAAAAAAAAAA
>NW_018200963.1:0-508 GCF_001263595.1 Phalaenopsis equestris | reverse complement strand
CTTAGATGCAGTGCCCTAGTGCTTCTTTAGATAGCCGCGATGCCACTATCGCGGTGCCCCGATGCCCGTAACAGATTTTGAACAGTTATTTATTTATTTATTGTGTCCGCTTTGCTGGATAAAACAGGAGTGATTTTAATTTTCTCGTGTGCGAAGGAGAGGAGAGAAGTGTATCGGAGTTTCCAAAGTGCAATGAAGCTTGAGTGCGATGTAATATGCATAATTGTCTTCATATTCTTTATAGTGAATTTCTTGGTGTGGCATGACTTCATAGTTTTTTTACATTCTCTGGTTTTTTCACATTAAATATGCTATTTTTTGTGTTCTTTTCTTTTTTGCACTTATGTTCAAAGTTTTATTTTGGAACTTGAATTGGTTATTGCAGTTTTTATTTTGATAAGATTGTTGAAGTTGTAAAACTCCCTATCTAATCAAGCGTGCTATTTTATTTGAAATATTAATATCTAAGTATCTAGAAAAACTAAATTAGAGTTTGATGCAACTTAAC
>NW_018200962.1:0-508 GCF_001263595.1 Phalaenopsis equestris | reverse complement strand
ATATAGTATTCCTATGTATTTACATATCTAACCAAAAAAATTTTAATTTTATATTTCATCTTTTAAAAATCAAAATAATAATATTTTTAATGTGATGTAAGAAATTGTGTAAATTTTAGTGGTTAAATATGTAAATACAAAGAAATTGGGTGGTATGGTTGAATTTAGTTCTAATTGAAATGTGCTTGTCGATTAACAGTAGATTTCAATCCCCCTATTTTTTTATTTTTTTCTGTCAACTTCATAATTTAAATAAAAGTTATTCATTCTTAATTAAAATGGTATTTAAAAATAAATAAGAATTTGCAAAAATAAGTAAAATAATTAGATATTTGAACAAAATTTTACCCAAATCTGCTGGAGCCAAAATTTAGCATTTAAGTAGAGGTTCATTCCGTCCCAGCATTCTTTTCCTTAACGGCTTCTCTCTCTTGAAAGAACAAAAAGGTTTGCTCTTCCAATTTCCTCAAACAGAGCTTCCCCATCTCTCCTTTCTTCTCTCTCTCTC
>NW_018200961.1:0-508 GCF_001263595.1 Phalaenopsis equestris | reverse complement strand
GATTTTAATTTGCATCATCTCTGTAGTATACTGATATTTTAATCCATTCTTTTTGGTATTTTTACACATTAGTTAACATTCTCATTTTCAAAAATCTTAAGTTGGCTATTAATGTCTTAATACTCCTCAATCCTCATATAATACAAACATTGTAGCCCACCTTATTGCATTTTATTAAAGTTTATCTTTAAGATTACTTGCTGTTCTCTTACTGTACAGTGCTCATAAGACATTTCTCTATTTTAACTTCTCTAAATATTCTCATTTATTCTCATTCTTATGCAATAAATTTGAATTATTTAAAAACTTCTTACATGCAAGTGTCACTTTATAATTCTAGCCTTAGCATCGCATTCTCTAAAATTACTAATTATAGACCCTTGAGGTTTCTGTTTGGTTTAAATGTTTTTATTTTGCACCTTCAAATACAAAAAAAGTGGCATTTTTTATATTAAAGCCTTGGGTTGTATAAAAGAAAAAAGAAAGGTTGTAAATACATAAGAATTGG
>NW_018200960.1:0-508 GCF_001263595.1 Phalaenopsis equestris | reverse complement strand
CAAGGGAATTCAATATGTTCACAGCAGGATATTTGTGCCAGTGCAATTAAATATTTTCAAAATTTATTTTAGTGGTGATGTTAATCTTGAGGAATTGGACACTAATATTATCCCAAATGTTGACAACCTTACAACAAATATACAGGTGAGTAGCTTACGCCTTGGAAGAGGAGATTTGGGCTGCACTAAACTCTATTAATGCCAAAAATTTGCTAGTCCTGATTGTTTCACCTCTAAGTTCTATATCCATTCATGAGATACCATTAAAGAAAGCTTGATTCCTGTCGTTCACCAGTTCTTTAGGAGACAACTACCTCATAGGTACTTTAGAAGCTCTAGTATTGTACTCATCCCCAAGGAAATCTTCAGATACAGATGGGAGAAATTTAAGCCAATTCGTCTAACTAAAGTTGTTTCTAAGATTATTAGTAAACTTTTGGTTAGTAGACTTCAACCCCTCCTAAATGATGTGGCATGTTCTCAACAATTTGCATTTATCGCTGGTAGG
>NW_018200959.1:0-508 GCF_001263595.1 Phalaenopsis equestris | reverse complement strand
TTCTAAGAGATCCTCAAATATTAATGCTTCTCATAAACACATGAATATTAAAATGCACATTATATAATTCTCCCCCACCTACATAAACTCACACTTTTGTATGCATTAATATTAGTGGACCAATATTTGCCTGGCACCAAAATTCGAAATGTATATTTAATTCATCGATGCTGAAAAAATAGCAAGAGTTTGTCGTACATGCAATACAATATAGTGAATTAACTTATGTTTATCTTAGAAAAATCAAAGTTAGGAAGACCTTGTATGAAGTAAGAAAACTACCATGACTCTAGCAACTTTCATGCTTTACATTTTAACCCTTAGATTAGCTTAATTTGACACATGCATAGATAGCCCTCTTGCGGAGTTTAATCACATAAATCCCATATATTCCATATTTTAAATACATGCTTTATTTTAGCATGATTAATATTCAGTTTTTTATTTTTTAAACATTTTTAATAAAAAATATACCTTGTATTTATGTATGCTTGCCAGTATATATATA
>NW_018200958.1:0-508 GCF_001263595.1 Phalaenopsis equestris | reverse complement strand
CTTTAATGTATTACATTAGCATCAAAAGATATTCAGATTTCTTAAAATAATTTATTATTAAATGTGTTCATGATTTTCTTGTTTATTTTAAAATAGTTTGACGTATCCCTTACAACAATTTATTATATTTTAATATAATAAATTATTATTTAGGTCAAATGTCCATACATCTGTAATTCAATTACTCTCTACATAGTTATTTGACAATTGGATCAGCCTTATGCTGTTGAACTAGTCATACCAGATATTAACCTTTTTAATATAAAAAAAAAATTGCTCATAATATTTTGTCAAATTTTTCTATTAAAAAAATTCAAAATTGTTGTATTCAATTTGAAATAAGTAGAGCTGTCAAAATGGCTCGTCCGACTCATTGTGTAGCTAGTGTCCGAACACGAGTGATTCACAAAATTTTATGCACTCGATATATAAACAAGCCGAATATAAACAAAACTCTATTCGCATGAAAAAGCTATATATATATATATATATATGATTGATGAGTATT
>NW_018200957.1:0-508 GCF_001263595.1 Phalaenopsis equestris | reverse complement strand
CACTGACCATTCTTGGCACCACAACTAGTTGTCATGATTCCTCGTGTCGAGCAGAACGATATTGGGGCCATGGTTTATTGATCATTGATATGCACTCAACCAAATGATCTTTTCACCATGGCTAGTTGTCTTAAATCCCTGGGTAAGATCAGACAATTTTGGTGCCATCTTGGCACCATGGTTAACTATCTCCGTTCCCCAGGTCAAACTGGATGATCTCTATGCCAAGGTCTATAGGTCTTTGATATGCATTCAGTCATGTGATCTTAGTGCCACAACTAGCTATCTTCATTCCCCAGGTCAGATCGGAGCAATCTTAGCACCACAACTAGTTACCTTCATTCCCTAGGTCGGACCGAGCAATCTTCAATGGTCTGTCAGTCTTCGATATGCACTCAGTTGGGTGATCTTGGTGCCATAGCTGATTTTCTTGGTTACCCAAGTCAGACCAAGCTATCTTGGCATCATAGTATGCAAGTCTTTGTTATGCACTCAACTGAGTGATCTT
>NW_018200956.1:0-508 GCF_001263595.1 Phalaenopsis equestris | reverse complement strand
TCAAGGTGTTAATAACATGGCAGCCATGAGAGTAGGCTGCACTGATATCAACCTCGTTGATGAATCCAAGTCCCATCCAACATTCAATAAGCTCTTCGCTGCAAATGCTGTAGTTTTCCGGCCACAGAGCGCAAGAAAGGAAGCACCTTTTCGCTCCATCGTCTAAATTATCATAACTAAGCTTTAAAAGGGGGAAAAATGACTTGCCCATGCCTGGAAAATTTGCAGACGATTTCTTCAAATTTCTGTCCGCTACGACCCATTCTTCATAAGTCTTCTTCGATGACAGCGCTGCACCAGTGGCCGTAAGAGCAAGCGGCAGTCTTTGACAGTAATCGTTGATGATTTCTTCCGCAATTTTTCTTATTCGGTGATCTGAATTTAGGGTTTCGAGTCCAACTTTCTCAGAAAACAAAGCAAACGCATCATCGCTGGCCAAGCAATCTAGGCGGACAAGACGGCAGTTACGACCCATTCTATTACATACTTCCTTATAACGAGTCGTAAA
>NW_018200955.1:0-508 GCF_001263595.1 Phalaenopsis equestris | reverse complement strand
TTTTTTTTAATTAGTGTGTGTTGGATCTCGTACTACGTTGAGACATTAATTTATCACTTTACCACCATTGATATTGTGGCATACATCAAGACTAATTATGAAAATTAGAAATTAGTTAGGCTTATAATGAATAATTAGTTAATAATGGCGGTCATTAAAATTTTGTTGACTAAGTTTGATATGAACAATTAATATTTTTTTGTTAAATATATAACTGATCATTAACAATTAATTACAAAAAAAATTAAGCTGATTATATTTGATCAATATTCAATTACAATAAAAAAGTGCAGGATAGAAAAAAAAATTGATTAATTTGTCGGATGTTGCTAAATATTTAAAATGACTAGTCATTAACTATATAATTAAGATAGTCTGGTATATAATAATTGGTTAATTAATTAATAAATAATAATTATTACCATATAAATTAATCAAATCTTAATAAGTTTTTAATTAAATTATTAATATTTTATGAGTATTAAGAATGCTAGTTAAGAAAAAAAAA
>NW_018200954.1:0-508 GCF_001263595.1 Phalaenopsis equestris | reverse complement strand
GTGAATTTGAAGCTTGGTCCATGGGGGAGCCTTCTTAGTCTTAGGTTTTCTGGCCACTAGGTCAGTCAGCCAAGCTAAGGGAGTTGGCTAGATGACTCATAGAATCAAGGAGGAGATTTAATGGTGATCAAGATGGGTGTTTAATCACATGTGAGTAAGCTTAGGTCATTTTGGCAAAAATGGGAAGGAATCCACCAAATCATGGGACCCTTGGTCCATGACACCTCTAGGGTGTGCTAAGAAGATATGGGCTGGTTTTTAGGGTCCAAATGGTAGCTGTGGTGTTCCAAAATGGGCTGAACCAAGTGGCTCCATGTGGGTTTAAGGTTGGGGTTCAAAATCCATGATTTGGCTTGAAAATATGTTTGGGATGGATTAGAGCTTGGGTTAGTCTCAATTGAATAGTTAATTTGGTTTATAAAACTTTTATAATGTATTAGAAAGTTAACTGAGTGAAAATAGAAAGGCTATGGGGTTCAATTTGGAGGAATTTGAAGTTTGGGGCAAA
>NW_018200953.1:0-508 GCF_001263595.1 Phalaenopsis equestris | reverse complement strand
GGCGGGAGTTGGGGGATGGCCGCCGTTAGGGTCAGGACCACCATGCCCTGTTCAGTTTAGCCGGGAAATCACCGTTAGAGGTCGTGATTATTACGTTACAATACTATCAATACCACTAAAAATATATTTTTTAAGAAAATATTTTTATTTTATAAAATTATATTTGCATGTGTTTGCTTATTTTACAAATTTAATAATATTAAAATTATTGCCTCCCTTATTTTGAAGTATCGTAATTGCTTTTCGAAGGCTGATGCATCTAATCCTTTTGTTGGTAGTTGACTTTTGACCAAAAAAACGACAGCATTTTTAATCTCTAAAAAAATAGAAATTCAATCAAACAAAATTTGCTCATAAAATCTTTTGATAAAAAAATTAATCTTTAAACTTATTATAACATAAACATAACATAGATTTAAAATTTATCACTCATATTATATTATTATTTATATTTTTTATAATGAAATTAACTCTACGTGTGGAGTCTAATGAAATCACGCCACACACG
>NW_018200952.1:0-508 GCF_001263595.1 Phalaenopsis equestris | reverse complement strand
ACTTGATCGGTTTTCTTCTATTTGAAGGCTGAAATGGTTCTTTGGGTAGCCGGACCTGTCCGACCACTGGCTCTCGGTTCAACCGTGTTCGCGGTCAAGCTGGTTGAATTGGTCGATCCGGACCGGTTTTTAAAACTTTGATAAGAACTGGGTGAGACTGATCGGTTCAACCGTGAATCATTCAACCAGTTCAGTACAAACTCATAACTGTTTTTGCATTAATTGGTCTGAACTGAGGTTGAACCGACAAATTTGTCTGATTTTTAAGAAGCCATCGGGTTCAAATATTTTTCCATTTTAACCTTTTTGATTTTGATTAGTTGACATAAATATAATATTTAAATTAAAAATAGAGAAAATGTCATATCTTAAATTTTTTATTTAGAATATTTTTCAAAACATCAAAAAATATTATCGTAAATTAAAATATTTTTTTAGTAGAATTGATACAAGCCATATTAAAATATTCTTTTTTCTATTATTTAAATTATATTAAAATAATTTAAAT
>NW_018200951.1:0-508 GCF_001263595.1 Phalaenopsis equestris | reverse complement strand
AAAATGGTAATTATAAAGATTTGAGCCTTAATTAAAATTTTAGGTTGAAGTAAGAGTGAAAGGGTAATATTGATCATAATTAATCCCTTAGGATGATTGAAACATCAAGGGATAGAAGGTAGAAGCTAATTCACTTTATTCTATATAAAAGGGTAAAATCAAATTAATTGAATTATTATAAATTGGAAGATAAATATATTTGATTATTCAATGAAAAGTGTAGCAAGACCAGGATGAACTTAAAGTGATCTAGGAGATTCTAAGTGTTTAGAATGCCATCTGAACATTATTAGAAGATTTTAAGATGCTTTGGAGGACCACTGAGTCTGCTACGATTTGTTAGAAATATTGTCTCCAATATGTAACTAAATCAACTTGAAATTTCTAAGGACCCACAAAGTTATGGCTCAGGACCCAATAATTTACAAATCAATAGAAAATACCCTAACATTACTTATTCTATATTAATAAACCAACGCTCAAGGGAATGGGCATTGAAAAAAGTGTC
>NW_018200950.1:0-508 GCF_001263595.1 Phalaenopsis equestris | reverse complement strand
AACTATTTGTTCTCATGCACAGCTATGTTTGGGCTGCTGCTGGGAAACAGCCTGATCTTGAGCAACAGGTTGGTGTGGGTGGCTATGGCTACCCAGCTTTGGTTGCCCTTAACGTTAAAAAAGGCGTATATGCCCCTCTTCGAAGTGCTTTTCAGCTCAACCAGATCAAGTAAAGCTTCTCCCTTCTCAGTTTATTAGAATTCATCCTATTATCGATGGCAGAGAAACTGACATGAAGTTCATATTTTACAGTGAGTTTGTGAAGGAAGCAGGGCAAGGTGGTAAGGGCAACTTACCCCTGGAGAAAGTTCCCTCCATCGTTCAAACAGAACCATGGGATGGTAAAGATGGAGAGGTCATTGAAGAGGATGAGTTCTCCCTTGAAGATCTGATGGACGACAATGCTGCCGCTTCTAAAGATGAATTGTGACCGACACAGAGTATCGTGGCCAACTTTTAAAAATTATGTGAGTTCTTCTATTTTTATTGCTTGTTCTTGCTACAAGAG
>NW_018200949.1:0-508 GCF_001263595.1 Phalaenopsis equestris | reverse complement strand
ACCATCTAGAACTAAGGATATGAAGCCCTCAGTGGTCAAGGATGCTGCCCAAGAAGTTCAACCTTCTATGATTAAGGCCATCGCATTGAATACTAAGAAGGCTATTAAACAAAGGGAGAAAAAATTAGTAGTGGTCACCGCATCAGGGATGTAAGAGTATATCCATAAGTGAAAAGGAAAGACAATCACAGAAGCTTCAAATATTGATGGTGACCTTGCCCTCAAGAGGGATAAAGCTAGTCACTCCACTAAAAACAAATTTAGCTGGAAAGACTTAAGGTTTATATTATAAAAGTGAGTATATCATAAGTTTGGATAAAGATAGTTTGGTAGCTCAAGTTGATCTCTCTTTGGACTAGTTTGAGCAGACATATGAGGTGCTACATGTTTCCTACTTAGTCAGACTGATCGTTAGCTCATTTTCACTTTGGAAGATGATTATGCAAATGGATAAGGGTGGTCATCATTTGTTATTATATAGGCTTAAGTTATAATATGACAATTTTTT
>NW_018200948.1:0-508 GCF_001263595.1 Phalaenopsis equestris | reverse complement strand
CATGAGACTGAACTTTTATTTTTGGCTTTGCAGTTTCATGATATTCCTACTGCAATTGTCTGCCAACTTGCTTTTCGTTTTTGGAGGCAACATTCTTCTATGGTAGAATTGTTTTGAAGGCTAATGGTGAATGGACTAGTGTGGAGCGCAATGATTTAGAATACATATTTTTCAAAAAATGTCAGCGAATATGCTTTTTCTAAAATAGAGGACTGAAAGCACCATATTGAAAGCCAAAGTGAATAATTTTGCTCTTTCGCCATGCCATCTTTGCTATGGCGGAATTTTTCTATGCAGTGTCTGTACTATCTTTCAACCCAAATGTTGGCTTAAGTCATGCAATGCATTCTTTTCTTACAAGTCCTTCAAGGCTACAAAGATTACTACAAAACATTAACCAATTGCACATTGAATATGAACATTTAGCCAAGCCTGATCTCGAGCTTTTGCTTACTGATGCAGCATGTTTTAGGGTCTAGGATTTTCTTGATATAATTCTTTGGGAAGA
>NW_018200947.1:0-508 GCF_001263595.1 Phalaenopsis equestris | reverse complement strand
CATTAGAGAGTTTATCATGAATGATAATACTTTTGAGAAAAAAGCTCTTTAGAAAGAGGTCGGGCTTCCAAAGCAGCGAGAATGTCTTCTTGTGAGGCCTTAAGCTCCCAAACAAAATAAGAACTAAAGTCAGAATGAATTCATTTGTCATTTAAAATAGCCTTTTTAACATTTATAAGCTTGTTTCCGAGAGCAACGTGGGATCCCCTAGAACTTTAATATTCCATGCATTAGAAATGATGTCATAAAATTTTTAACAGCAATTCCAATAGCCTTTGTACATAAATCTGCACTCTGGGGGTAAAGTAAAATCCACAATGTCCATGCATTTTATGACACCAACTTTGTTATAAATATGTAGACATGAAAGTTTACATGTTAGATATATAAATACATAACAATTGCATGTTATGTTTGCAACTTTCTCTCTCTATCTCTCTCTCAGCACACAATCTGATAACAAAAACTATATATGTAACTCTCTCTCTCTCTCTCTCTCTCTCTCTCT
>NW_018200946.1:0-508 GCF_001263595.1 Phalaenopsis equestris | reverse complement strand
CCATAGAGAATTTTAGTAAATTATACCACCTTCAAGCCACACTAAAATTTCAGAATTGAAGGTATTTTATAGACTCTCTCTCTCATGATAAAAATTAGAGGGAATTTAATTTATAAATATTTTAAATTTAATTTTTGAATTTAAATGAAAAACTAGAATATGAATTAATCCAAAATCATTAATTAAAAATTTCCTAATTTAATTTCAACATGTTTTAAAATTTCCATATATCCATCTAATTGAATTTATTTTAACTAATTAAGTCTACTTAATTATATTAAAGATATTACATGGTTACATTTTACCAATTTTGAATTCAATTTAAGCAGTACATTAATTACCCATATCAATTTCTATGGAGAAACATGGTGGGTTTCACACATTTCCTAATATGGATTTTTTTATTTGATTTGATAAAATAAAAAATTTCAATTGATTTAATTATGAATAGATTCGTTAAAATTATAATTAAAATATTAAATAATTAATTTATCCATAATAATATTTT
>NW_018200945.1:0-508 GCF_001263595.1 Phalaenopsis equestris | reverse complement strand
TGTAAAATCACATAAAATTGATGCATGTCAATACCTCCAAACTTACCTTATTATTTGCCCTCAAGTACTCTAATAGCTTAGTTGGGATCTTATGAGAATAATATG
Source organism: Phalaenopsis equestris (assembly GCF_001263595.1). Lineage (NCBI taxonomy): Eukaryota > Viridiplantae > Streptophyta > Magnoliopsida > Asparagales > Orchidaceae > Phalaenopsis > Phalaenopsis equestris. The sequence goes on along the minus strand of NW_018200945.1, from coordinate 403 downwards.
TACTCCTGTAGGGTTCTAACTTTTTTAACTTGTTTATCGAAGTGAATTAAAAGTGTTTAAATGACATTTGAGGATTATTTATCTTTAATGATTAATAACTTGATCTTTTTGCTTTGCTTTTAAGAATTTTCATAGATTCTCAAATCTGTGTTTTATAAAACATATTTCACTAACCTTGAATGTCTCTAAAGCAATTGCATTGGATTTAGCCAACTTGATGTTACTTAACTTTTTTTTCCATTGATGATAACTTAAAAGGAGTTTTATTAAAGAATTGAAAGACTCTATCACTTAAGTTCTACTAGACACCTTTCTGGTTTCTTCTTTCATGCAATTTCTTGTGCTAACCTCAAACTTCTTCTTAGGACATTTTACTTTTTGATTTTGTCTTTTTCCTTCTTTT
>NW_018200944.1:0-508 GCF_001263595.1 Phalaenopsis equestris | reverse complement strand
TGATTAGCAAAAGGGCTTCTTGGAGTACTTCAAAAAGGCACCCACCGACTGGCAATCGATCTCCAGCCGGCTACTTGCCTCCGGCTGAGCGTTTCAAAACAGGGAAGAAATAAGCCACCCGAGAAAAAGTTCTTTAGAGACACTCCTAGCGAGAAGAGCAAAGGTAACTTGTGCGAAAACATACTCTCCCTTCTCGTAGACATCTTCAGAGACACTTTGTAGGAGAATATTGCGTCCGTTGTATCTCCGCCTCCGGATCCAAGAACCTTCCAAGCGCAGATCTCCACCGTCGACCTCGCCAGGTTACCAAAGCCCGAGTTGCAGTTTATATGGCTCGCCCATTTTCAGTCGGCTGGTCGCTTCCGCCGCCGAACCCATCTCTCCAGCCCCCGTGTGCTGTCGGTCGGCTAACTCCGAAGGTCGGCTATCTCTGCCGCACCCTGTATACTCGATTGATATGTATGAGAATGTGTGCAAATGGGCGGACAACAATAAAACAAAAATCGAC
>NW_018200943.1:0-508 GCF_001263595.1 Phalaenopsis equestris | reverse complement strand
TCTCTCTCTCTCTCTCTCTCTCTCTCTTATTTATCAACCTCTTCCTTGTCTATTTCTTTCTCTCACTTCTTAATCACCCTCTCTGCCTTGATAAATTATTGCATACCTGCATGCGATGTCCAATCCTGACAGTAGATCACGGTGATCTACGGTCATGATATATTTAAGTCTTTTTTTTTAAAAAAAAAATTAGGTTGGGATCTACGGTCAGGATCGGACACCGCATGCACAGATGCATGCGGTGTCCGTCCGCATGGAATAATTTTTCCTCTGCCTTCTCTGTTTTTGGGGACCGCCAGTTAGTTCGATGAAAGCACCAAAAAAATAAGTTTTTGCAGTATACTATGCAGGAAAAAATTATTACGCGCGAACAATGCATGTAAAATTTGCATGCGATGATCGATCTGAATCGTCAAAAAGTTTACAGTCGACCACATTCTAATAATAAAAAAAAAATGTATTTCAGTAGTTCAGATCAGACACCGCACACAAATTTACGTGCGGTGTA
>NW_018200942.1:0-508 GCF_001263595.1 Phalaenopsis equestris | reverse complement strand
TTTTTTTTTTCAATTATAAAATTATCTCTAATGAGTCTAAAATAAGTGAAACATTTTTAAATAAAAGAAACTAAATTTAATACATAAATCAGTGATGACCCCCTTTGAACTTTAAGAGACATCTGAAACACTTATCCCTTCACTTTCTTTCTACTAAATTCACATGTATGCAGGACAGGTGCATATTTAAGAATTTTTATTTCCAAAATAACTCTCTAACATAGAATTCATAATTTAAATATTTTTTTTCCCAATTATATTTTAAATAAAAAACTCTTCCATGACATTCATATACTCTACTTAATGGCATTTAATTAAAACCACAAACATAATTAATACATAAATCTTTACATCCAACTCCACTGAAGTTACTTCTTCCTGCCTTTTTTTTACTTCTAATCTAAATAATAAAAAATGATAATTAGTACATTAAAGTAATTATGCAAATCCTGCATTGAAATTAACAGTAAACATACCTCTCTTTTTTTTTTTTTTTTTTTTTTTTTTT
>NW_018200941.1:0-508 GCF_001263595.1 Phalaenopsis equestris | reverse complement strand
TTGTTATTTTACTAGCCACAAAGACAATTATATCATATAATTACTTTTAAATTATTTAATATCTATTTTATTTAATATCTAATTTTATATACTACTCATTATTTATCAAATAATTAAATTAGAATTTATTTTTTAAAATTTCAACATAACATTATTGTAAGTCAATTTTAAAGTGCAACAAATATGTTCTAATCCCTAATCATTTTGATCGTTTCTTCCACGCGGGGGTATTGACTGGTATGCTTAAAAAAGGTACCAGTTTTCGTGACATTTTGTTTTGGCATCACCACTCCAACCATCACTCGGCTACTCCGGAGAAATTGGAAAATATCATCCGCAAATGGTCATGGCTTTTAATAGGGTTAGAAGAATTGTCTCTCTGTAACGGTGGGTTTTGTTCATCCTTGCTCTCGAATTAACCGGAAAGCTTGGCCGTGGAAACCATGGAGCATCCTCCGCAGACCTCCAAGTACACCGTAACCCACGATTCCAAGTAAGCGATCGTGTA
>NW_018200940.1:0-508 GCF_001263595.1 Phalaenopsis equestris | reverse complement strand
TTTTGGTTGGATTCGGGTTAGGAATTCTAAACCGTTTAATTTTTTGGGTCGGATTTGGGTTGACCCCCAACCCAAGACAGACCAGTTAAACCAAAATTAACTAAAAATCAACCTGTCAACTTGTGATTGACCCAAACTTAAAATCAAGCTGTCGGTATTGAAGTGTTGCGAGCAGCCCAGGGAATGAGAAATGCTTGTAATGCATATATTTTAGTCAATCATTCATTCAATAATTACTAATATTTTTGAATATATGGCCAGAGCCTTTTGCACATAAAGGCTAAAATTTTCACGTTACATTAAAGCATTGATACTTTCTTAACAGGAAGCAGTATGATGAATTAATTAAGAACTAAGCATAAATATAACAAATGCTGTTTTTTTTATTATTATTATGAATCCACTTCTTGAAAAGGTATGTGCATGATTTCATCAAAGACAAAATAAACTATTGTTTGAAGAGCTTGAAGACAAAGACCAGTGTGGTTGCCATGGAGAAATTGACTCT
>NW_018200939.1:0-508 GCF_001263595.1 Phalaenopsis equestris | reverse complement strand
CAACCTCCAATGGTGTCCTTTAGGAGCAATTTACTGCAACATGACCAAAAGTATCACAAAGAGTAACTGGTGGAAATGCCGGCCAGTAATCAACGGAGATAAAGAATATACCATACATCGTCCACGTTTTCTTTACCACATACATATTTATTGGTACAATAGTGCTTCCGTGATGCCTGGGAAAGATAACAGATATCAAGTACTACCATTCCAACTAAAATAGCACAAAGCTTGATGAAAACAATGTAACCAAAACGCCAATGAGTTACATAGCACTGTCTAAATATTTCTAATCTTTATTCGTCAAATTGATATTTTCATAGTTAAGGATACTAAAGATTAAAAGAAAATGTACATACATTCCACACAATTCTTATTTATTTACATATATAGCAATCATAGTTTGATATTTACACTTATAATGTCATGGTATCACAGATATGTGCTTGAAAAATGTGTATTTCTCTTTTGAATGTGGTATTTTTTATGTGATATTAAAGATTTGAGT
>NW_018200938.1:0-508 GCF_001263595.1 Phalaenopsis equestris | reverse complement strand
AAAAAAATGTAAAAGCCACCGTAACTTTTTGAACATCCGATTATTTTTCAGCATTTTCACAGCTGTTTTTTAATAAGTTTCAACTGCCGCAAACAGACTCATATATTGTGCAAGTTTAGTGTCAACATGATAAAAAAATGATTTCTTGATTTTAAAATGATAGGTTGGAAAAATAAATAAACATTTTTAATTTAATATGATTTTTTATCATAAAAAAGAGAGAAATCGAATATTTTTTAAGGTTTACTCAAATTTGACATGGCATACCCCAAAACCAACACAATTGTTTTAGATTAATTAGACCCAAATCCCAAATTTATGAAATATTTTTGCATTGGGTGTAACATAGAGCCACTTGCTTGGAATTAGGGCTGTGAATTTAGCTGAAGATTGTTAATCGCTCAAAAATCAATTCAAATTTTGGTGCAAATCGAGATTGGATCGAACTAAATATGTTGAAACTTTGGATCAAATTTTTTTGAGCCAATTTTGAGCCATACATGGATTG
>NW_018200937.1:0-508 GCF_001263595.1 Phalaenopsis equestris | reverse complement strand
CTAAGCTCATCCCTCAAGGATAGCTCAATGAATGTCAAATTGGTCGTTTGAGGAGTGGCATACCTTGCTTTAGGCCTTTCTACGACTCCGTGCAACTTACTATTTTCTTAGCATCCTATTGTTGTGCGCTCGGAAAACTAACAGCTGAAAGAGAACTTTTAACTGTTGCTGAAAACATTGGTCTCTCAATGAGGATTAGCTCACGTGTCACAATTCTTTGAAAACAATAGTTGAAGTAGAAATAGAATAAACAAGATCCACATCTTTCAAGCTTTATGACCCTCTAACCAGAACTACCTTCAGCACCGATCCCTTTTTCAATAGTTTCAAGTTGAGCAATCGAGCGAGCCTTCTTCTTGGTCGCCTGAGCAGCCACCATTGTCTCCCCCTAGGCCATGCGGGCATCAGAGCCTTGTATTCTTTTTCGATCATTTTGCCGAAGATGTCCAACCGCTACACCTTGTTAATAAGTCATGGCTTGAGGTATCGGTGGACCAATAGATTGTGT
>NW_018200936.1:0-508 GCF_001263595.1 Phalaenopsis equestris | reverse complement strand
TTCTTATTTTTTGCAGCAGTTTATGCTCATCTCATTTGGGTTGCGCTTGAAGAGGAAAATTTTCAATTGTTGGATAGAAAAGTCATTGAAGCACATTTGATCACGAGTTTTCTATTGTCTTGAATGATATCTGGCCTGAAAATGCAATGACTTAATCCATGATTCTTTTCCTTCCTCTCCTCAAGCACTTCTCTCCTGTTGAAAAATAACAAGTTTTAAATTATTTATTTTTAACTACTTTGTCACTTGTAAATATTTTAAGTAAATCGTCTACATGAATTTTTAACTAGCTATTGTATTAAGATGGAAGCAGTACCCTAATTTTTCCCACAGTTTTAATTTCAGCATTAAATTATTATTCTATTCATAAAATATACTTTAATTTAAATAGCACAGAACTATATAAATATTTTTTTACTTGCAATTTTGAAATACATGGAACATATTTATATAGTTATATATATATATATCACTAACTTATATAAGAGCTGAACCAGATAAAAAAAAA
>NW_018200935.1:0-508 GCF_001263595.1 Phalaenopsis equestris | reverse complement strand
CATGGGAGGTTCTTGGGTCAAAGATTTTCATGAGGTGGCTTTTGGTTAATTAATTAATTAGTTAGTTAGTTAGTTAATTAATTAAGCCAATTTCATATGGTTGACCACTTAAGCACATTTGGGCATGGGCTTGTTCTATGATGTTGGTTTGACCATATGGTCAATGCTGTAACCATTGTGTCAAGGGTTAATCAGATGGTTAATGTGGTGACCATTAGATTAAGGGCTGACTAGACGGTCAATGCAGTGACCATGGGGTTCATGGTTGACCAAACGGTCAATGTGGTGACCATTGGATCCAGGGTTGACCAGATGATTAATGTGGTTAATAATGGTTCAAACTAGGTTTTACCATTACTTATTTAGTTTTTCTAAGACGTCACTCAATTTTGAGGTGAAAAGGAGATACATTACGGTTTGCTCCAAATTTTAGGGTTTGGAGAACCCTGATGGGTTCAAGGAGTCAATGTTTGTAAACTTCTTCCCCAAGATTGATTTGATGATCATA
>NW_018200934.1:0-508 GCF_001263595.1 Phalaenopsis equestris | reverse complement strand
AACTTCACTAAGATTTCAGATTGTCCCATTTTGAAACCTAATATCAAGATTACCATTTCCTATAATACTGCAAGCTTTGTTATCTCCCAAAAATACTTTCCCTAGATTATTCTGAGGGTAGTTTTTAAACACTTCTTTATTTGTGCATGCATGAAAAGACGTACCTAAATCTACTATCCAAGATTCACTATTGACTAAAGATAAAACCAAGAAGTCACCTTAGACTTAACCGTTGGAGACATTTGTAGAGTGATTTCTGCATTGGCCTCAACTTTGTGTCTCGCTTCATCAGTCATTTCTCTCACTCAAATCAAAGATTTTCAAAAAAAAAACCGCTTGGGATGAAAACTTGGGATTTGATCGAGTCACAATCAAAACCAAACCTCGAGAAAACAACACACAAATTTGAGAGATCCAGAACAATAAATTCAATAGAAGCGCAAAACAAGGAAATCAACTAAAAAACACACAAAAATTTAACGTTAAAAAACCAGAGAACTGAAAAAAA
>NW_018200933.1:0-508 GCF_001263595.1 Phalaenopsis equestris | reverse complement strand
AGAGAGAGAGAGAGAGAGAGAGAATATAATGAGGTTTGTGTGCACTTGCACAAGAGAGATCCAAGGAAAGCTTACATTTTACAAAGATAATTGCATGTTATTGCAAGGAATGATTGGCTCCGATGTCAGTTTTTTGTACCACTTTATATTTGTTTTTCTTAATATTTTGAGGAAAAATCTCTATGTTTCCATCTCTCTTGCATGGTAACTAATTCTTTTTTCATGCTCCTGTGATGTAAGACATTTGACTCCATATGTTTTTTTTTCTTTTCTTGATGTTTTTACCCAGTGTTTTTTGTGCATTAGATTTCATATATTGATATGTTAACCTTTCAGTCATTGTTTGCCCTAGATTTAGCTAATTAGAAAGTTAAATTTTTTTTATCTGAGACATCTAATCATTGAATAGAAAAATAAGTAGTTTAACACACAACATCCTAGTGGAATAAACATATTATAACTAGGAACTCACAACCTATATAAGGTACTAACAGATTCTTGGGAAATG
>NW_018200932.1:0-508 GCF_001263595.1 Phalaenopsis equestris | reverse complement strand
TATTTAACTGCAATTACATATTTATCACAATATTTGATTGTAGATTGAATCAAGGTCGAAATAAGAGAAACAAGTTTAAAGGACAATAAAAGGTCAACTTCACATGAGAAACTAAGCTGGATAATTAAATTTTTTATCTTATGTTAATTTACGGTTCTTTTTTGCGCTTGAGTAGATAAAAATAACACGTCTTATGAAAATTTTTAAAATGTTATAATTTATTTTATGCGCAAGTAAAATGGGCAATTATTCTTCTAGTGTTGAAACTCACACATGATGCAACGAATTTAAGATAAATACATTTTAAGATCATACTTTGATGAATTTAAATTATGCACATTATCTACTATGAATGAAAAATTTATTCAAATTAAATGACGTGTAAGCTCAACAAAGGAGTTAACCCCTTATGGTACTAGTCGGAGGGTGGTCACATAACCAACAACAAGAAAGCCTTAATCCCACTAAGTGGCGTCAGCTACATGAATCCATTTTCTCCATTGCGTCC
>NW_018200931.1:0-508 GCF_001263595.1 Phalaenopsis equestris | reverse complement strand
TTTGGTATGGATGGATTCAGTTGCAAGGATGATTGCACATCTGATTAGAAAGAGGAATGAAATGTTGAAAATGGAGGGGTTAGAAGAAAATGAATGTTTGAAGCTCCTTAATACTCAAGCATTTGCTGATTTAGAGAACGCCAATGCTTATAAAAAAAACAAGATTCATTGCAAGACAGTTAAAAAATTATTAGGATCCCCATTGGTGGCAAATGTCATCGTTCATGGTATGGATGCAAGCTATCGAGGTAAGATTTTAGAAGATGATATTCTAACCGTAGAGCAAAAACTTGGTTAGAATAATTTATTTCCCATCTTAAGATCGAGTGTACATTCCTCTCAAAGTCTCTTAAAACTTGATTCGCATTTTATGGCATATTCTCACAAGATTTTTTTGATAAAGATGATTTCGCTCAAATGCTCATTGTACTGGGTTTTATTTTACCACTTTTTAATTTAGGAGAGACTATGGATGATATTGGAAGAACTTATTTGGATATTTTATTTA
>NW_018200930.1:0-508 GCF_001263595.1 Phalaenopsis equestris | reverse complement strand
AGTGATTTATATTGGAAGCCCATAATATCACATATCCTATTTATATTTACATTATTGTTATTATTTTCACTACATTTATGATGATTTATAATATTAAAATTGCATTTGCATTAAATTTTTTCAAATTCTTACACATCACATAATTTGTATGTATCTAATATTTAAACTTTAATATTTATTTATATAACATCTATATCTATAAATTCATAATAAAAGTATCACCAACATTAACTTTTCTAAAATAAAGCAAAGCGGTTATGATACATAAATATTATAAAAATAAATCACAATTTAAATATTAATTATATAAATACATATATAAGTATTGTGTGGTATGTATATAAATCCTTTTTAAGACATAATGAAGTGTAAAAACTATATTAGAATGATCAAATGTAACTTCTATGTAATTTTTTTATCGCCCTTCGTAATACTTATATTTAAATAAATTTTAAATTTATTTAAAGAAATTATAGAATTTTTTTTAATGAAAGGCCATATATTTTTG
>NW_018200929.1:0-508 GCF_001263595.1 Phalaenopsis equestris | reverse complement strand
CCTCAATTTGCCCATCTGTATGAGGGATGGAGCTTAATTTGTTGAATCAACTATATTTTGAAATAAGAGTTTGGTTTTTTTATTTTAAAATTTTAATATTTAATTTTCAATTTTTGGATTAGATTTGAACTTTATTAAATAAATTAAACCAAAAAATTTAAATTCTATTGGTCTTAACAAATTAAATTAACTTAAGAAAGAAAATAATTAAGCACTTAATTTGCTTAGTTTGGGTTAATCGAATATTCTAATTTTGTTAAGATGATGAAGAAATAAGAAAGGAGTTTGAAAATTTTTATTTTGCAGTAGAACATTAAATTTTATTTATTTTAGATGAATGAAGAGATTTTGATTTACTTAAAATTGAAATGATTAAACCAAATTATATTATAGTTGGGTTTGAATAGGTTATACGAAAAAAAATGGTCAGTTTGATTTTCTAAATTTTGAATTTTAATTTCACTCAATTTGATCAAATTAGACTCTATCACAGACCATTACTTTTTTT
>NW_018200928.1:0-508 GCF_001263595.1 Phalaenopsis equestris | reverse complement strand
TTGATGCAAATATTTTGATAATGTTATTTGTTCGTATTTAAGGATGGATTCACAACTAATCATAGTTTTCAGAACCAGGACGGAGCAGGTTAGCTCAACCGTAATTGGTCATTTAACCGGTTTTGTCCAAACTCAAAATTGTTTGTCCATAAAATCGGGATTGAACTGACAAACTAATGAACCGATCCACGTCTTAAATATATGTTCAATTCAAAAACTGTACAATTTTAGCTTTTTAATTTTGACTGAATGAATATTGTTGAAACCGAAATTGTTTGGGAAACGCGCCCAATGAATTAAAGGGTCTATTAGGAGGCTATTAATAGAAAGAAAGAGAGAGTGTGAGTGAGTGAATGAGCAATAGTAGACAAGCAAAGGGTTTCCCTTATCCATAATATGGATCCCTATTTATAGGCATAGGTACCATTATTACAAAATACATATTAGTCCTCTAATTATTAACCTTTTAGGGGTTTTTTTTGTAATTTATAAGATTATTTGCATATAA
>NW_018200927.1:0-508 GCF_001263595.1 Phalaenopsis equestris | reverse complement strand
ATTAGGTGTGATTCTGAGACAAATCAAAATTCAACATTATTCCTTTAAAAACATATACATAACTTTTGTCGAGTTTCATCCCAATTAAAAGTTTGCATGAAATGAATAGAAAGAGAATAAAGGATTAATAAAACAAAAACTTTGTAGCGAACTAAAGTTCTCACTTTATCAAATTAGAAACCTCACCTAATAACTTACAACCACACCACATCAATAATACTTTTTCCAACTCCCTCATTTCCTTACACCCCCCACCCCACCATCATCCCCCCTCTCCTCTCCCTCTTGTCTTCCAACCACAACACTTGTCTCATTTCTCCTAACTTAACTCAAATGGCAAAAAACTAGTGAATACATATGCATGCAGACTTTTGTACAATATTGTACAGATGTGTACAATAGTTTACAACATTATTGTACTAAAAGTATGCATGCATACAACTCCACTCCCAACATTCTTCAACTTTCTGTGTAACCATTATTGATGATTGTACGTGGTATACCACCC
>NW_018200925.1:0-507 GCF_001263595.1 Phalaenopsis equestris | reverse complement strand
AGTCTCCTGCCGCCAGAAACTTTCTATTCTCTGCAACCGATAATCTTTGTCGCGCTGCATGCCCTTTCTTTGCTACATCTTTTTAGTTTTTTTCTTCAGAAACTTCCTGTCCTTACAGGCCCCACCATCGGAATTTCCCTCATCCTGCCTTTCCCATCGCTGACTACTTCCCTTGCTGTCCATTAACTGTCGGAACTCTCTCCCTGTAGGCCTTGGTCATCGAAACTCCTCGAGAGCTAGCCGTCGGAACCTCATGTAGGTAACCTATTGCTATTTTTTTCCATTCGCCCACCCCTTCTTCCTCCTGGAAATTCTCATCTTTGCATGGTTCGACCGTTGGATTCTTTGATGGCTCTCCCGTCGTTGGTTGGAAACTCCTGCTGTTGTGGTTTTCCTGCTGGTTTCTATCGTTCAACCTTAATGCAAGTTACTACAGGCTTCCCTACTATTTCCCATCAGGTTTCTATAGTTTTTTTATTGTCGTTTCCCTTCAACCATTACTTTAGC
>NW_018200924.1:0-507 GCF_001263595.1 Phalaenopsis equestris | reverse complement strand
CCCCCCCCCCCCCCCCCCCCAATTTATAAGAGTTTGAGAGACAATGTAAAATTACATATTTAACCCTTATTTTAAAAAGTATTCTTGTCTTTTTGTATCTGGATCTTCTGGCTTGGCAGGTCCATGGGTCGAGCAACTAAGCTGATTTCAGTCGACTTTCGTCCGGGCACTGGTCGGGTTCGTTCTGAAAAGTAGGTTCGTTCTTGAGTGGAATGACTGGTTGACTTTCAGGCAGTCAGTCGAGTTGTCTGATTATTAATCATTAGTGATATTTGGGAGAGCTGTAGAGAGAGCTTCCCGTTGATACTTGTAAGATTGTTGGAAGTGGTAAACTTTTGTCTAGTCTTTTTCTTCAGAGTGATATACTTGGATGCTCGTCTCCTGTTAGCATGGGTGGTCTTTTGGTTGTTTGACTGACCTTCGGTTAGTTAGTAGCCCTTCAACTTGGAGCATCAAACAATCAAGCAGAAGTCAGCCAAGTACTCACGATTTGAGTACATACGAAAA
>NW_018200923.1:0-507 GCF_001263595.1 Phalaenopsis equestris | reverse complement strand
GGGGGGGTGATTTCCTACTAGGTTATGAATACCCTCTGGACTTTGATGATCTAGCCTAACACCTATTCCAGAATTTGAGTCCTCATCTCTGCATCCCTCGATTAAATGTTCCTCAATGTCACCTCGTGTGGGATCTACATTAGCTATTACCCTTTGATCTCCTCTTCTCTCTGTGATCACTGTGCTCCTCTTCTTACTGATGACATGTCTCCATGCTCGCTGCACCTTTTATGATGTTGAATCCAAAGCTATTCGAGAGTCACACCTAAGGAATATAGTGTTGAAGGAAGAGAGATAGAACAGGGAGAGCAACACACCAAAACTTACCACAAAGTAAGTCAGCCACACAACGCAATTATATGTGTCAAGTAATAATGTGGTTAAAAATTATTATGTACCAATCCTACAAGGAAAGTTTTAATAATTGTTCCAGCAATAAATTATTTAATCTATGAATCCAGTGAACCAACCTTGGTAGTTTCACAAAGAAGGTTTGAATCCTAAAAT
>NW_018200922.1:0-507 GCF_001263595.1 Phalaenopsis equestris | reverse complement strand
CCTGAGTGCATCCGCATTGCAGTGTGAGATTGAGTGGTTTGACACATGGGAGTGATTGGAGGCTCGTATCACAGCCTCTGACCATTCTTTTTAAATAAAATAAAATAGAAATAAATAAAAATAAAAGCTCCCATAATGTGTTAGCTATTATATCTTTGAGAAGGGGTTGTTTTATTTTGTTGTCAATGACACACTCATTTTTTTTTTAATTTCGATTTATTCGTTAAACTTTATTTGAAATATATTTTGATATTATTTGTACATTAGAGATTTACATAGATACCGCCCAATTCTAATTATTTATATTTCCGACACCTAAACTTCAATTTCTAAATATATGCCACATTATCGAGGCATGAAAATGTGTATTTGATTTTTTAAAAATTGAAATACTAGTATTTTGATGCGATATGATTTATGTGGTATAAATATAAAAAGTAGAATATATGTATTTGATATGTTGTCAAGCCTTGTTGAGCAATCGCACGTAAACCGATTTAAGAGATC
>NW_018200921.1:0-507 GCF_001263595.1 Phalaenopsis equestris | reverse complement strand
GAAGCGGCGGCGAGGGGTGGCGGAAGGGAAGAGGTTTGAGGTCGTCGGGAGAGAGTTAGGAGGCACAGAGCAGAGAAGGGGGCAGCGGTGGAAGGCGCCTTGCATCGTTGCACGTTAGTTAGCTATGCCGCGTTGGTTGTGGTGCACGCATGTTTATATATAAAGAAAATATTGCATTTTTTGTATATAGAAGGAGGTATCCCATGCATCAAAATATTTTTCTTTGTCAATCCTGACCGTTGTTCACCGAACGTACGGTCAGTATATGGGGGTACTTTCAGGAATATTGGTCGTGCGCTCAAAATGGTTAATCCATTGGTTAAGTGACTGGAATACGAATATGTTTTGAGTTTGCTCTATAAACGAGCTCAACATGAATAAAAAATTTGTCAGTTAATATTGGATTTATTTTAATTCAGAATAATTAAATAATAATGATTACTTATATTCATTCTATATTAATTTGTTTATGAATTTAAGTTTTATTATTTCTAAAAAATATATCGG
>NW_018200920.1:0-507 GCF_001263595.1 Phalaenopsis equestris | reverse complement strand
GCCTTTAGCTACACTGGAGTTGCGGAGGCGTCCCGGTTAGTGGAAATGAAAATCAAAGGGGAAAATTAAGAATCTTCTTTTTGATTTATTCCCAAATTTCTGAACTCCAGTCTACCCTTTCAGCTTATTCCGTTTCCTGCTACAGTTTCGGTATTGCAAAAAAATCCCAGGCTGCCAGAAATGAACATGGGAAAAATGGAAGGGTTTAACCATTTATTCATATAGGTATATACGGAATCTCTTAATCCTAACCCTATGATTCGATCTAGCCACTGCATGGTATGGAAAGTGGAGCGGGACATCTACAGTTATATTTACTGTTAACAGTAATTATGAACTTTAATTAGGTGATTAAGTTAAGATTTATATAACCTAATGATTATTTTTTTATATACTCAAATATACTAATTTGTATATACTATTATTGTATATCAATTTGATTGTTACGAAATTTAGAATTTTGTAGAAAATATTTTAGGGGGAAATGTGAAAATTGAGTATATTTGA
>NW_018200919.1:0-507 GCF_001263595.1 Phalaenopsis equestris | reverse complement strand
CAGCATTAACGAGCCCAGGAAAAGGACATAATGTAGCATCAATGCTCGGTGAATGAAATGTAGCTATCGATAGCCTCTCTTCCTCCATATTTATAATGGCCCTATGCTCTATGCTTTTATACTTTCCATTTGTCATTATCTGTTGAGAAGATAAAAGAAATTTAGATGAATAACAAACCCACATAATAGTTATAGTAAATCAACTTAATTCAAAAAAAAAATTGGGAAAGTTAGGGTGCGTTTAAGGCAACTTGTGCTTATCCAGATAAACCGCTTATCTAGAGACACAGACAACGGAGTTTTACCCGTGTTCCGCATTTAGTGTAAAAAACCAACTGCATTTTCAGATAAGCTGCACAAACATTATTTCTAAACGGTGAGATGACGTTTTCAAAATGCTGTGTAGCAGATAAGCTGCCTAAATGGAGCCTTAATTTGAAGTTGTGAACCATTTCAATATTCTACCTCCATGGCATCACCAATGTTGATGATGAGAGCTCTTGGCTG
>NW_018200918.1:0-507 GCF_001263595.1 Phalaenopsis equestris | reverse complement strand
AAAAAAAAAACATTTACAATTCATTTGTAAGCATATAAAATTATCATTCATAAATAATTGCCACAATATCAAAATTTTCTTCATGTCCATAAAAGATTAATATATGCTAATTTTTTTTTTATATTTATGTATTAATTTTCATAAATTTTTTAATATTTTTCTCATATCATACATTTTATTATAATTTTTTATAAAATTATTTATAGATTTATCCGCAAATTAAAATTATATAATTTAATGTTATTTGAGAAAATAAAAATATAACACATGAATTTTCTTAGTCTATTTTGATAAACTATCATACACTTTATTTTAGTGTTTATGGCAAGCCAAATTAATGTAAAATTAATATGCTTCAATGTAATTAGAGAAAGTCTTTATCTAAACTATTAGTTGATCTAACATTTGCCGAATTATAACGAGGGAGATATTTGGTTGCATGTATTAGGAATTTTGTATTCCTTTGCGTATAATTTTAAATAAATGTATATAAATTTATAATAATTT
>NW_018200917.1:0-507 GCF_001263595.1 Phalaenopsis equestris | reverse complement strand
AGTATTAATTCTTCTAAATGAAAATGTTAGAGATCCCTATCAAACCTTAAAATGAAATGCTTCATTTGACATAAAAAAGGTCACTTCAAGAAGATTTAACAAATTGCAATTTCTAAGGAGGGGTATAAAAGTGTTTAAGTCTTGTCCATTATGGAATCCACTTCCACATGCACCCAAAAAAATCTTGGTTTGAACCATTACAAGATTTAGATGGTAGCAAGGTGATGCTTGGAAATAACAAAACTTGCAAGATCAAAGTGGTTTGCAAGAAAATAATCAGGATTTTTATGGTGTTGAGCGTAATTATGAAAAATGAGGAATCTATTTGTGCTGAAGAGAAATTTATTTTAATTTTACTAGGAATTGAAAAAAAGAGCTTAAGTGTATCCAAAGGCTCATTTGTTTTAATCAAAAAAATTGGAAAGATAATCAAGATACTCCAATTTAAATTTGCCATAGATTTGAAAAGTAGAGTTCCTCAATATGACGCAATGTAGAAAAAAGATT
>NW_018200916.1:0-507 GCF_001263595.1 Phalaenopsis equestris | reverse complement strand
CTCCTCTCTCTCCCAAGAACTGCTCAACTCCGGATAGTGGCCATGTACTATCCAAAGAGTTAAATAGAATTTGATTTTTTTTATTATTATTTTTCATTTGGTAGTACATAGCACATAAATATGTATTTATTTTGTATTTTCATATCTCACCCTCAAAGTTTTATTTTAATATCATATAAAAATAATATTATTATTATTTTTAAAAAATAAATACATATTTTCATCTGTAATTTTAAAAACACCAAAATATTTTGTATGTAAATATGAAATTTTCGGGAATGTTAATTTCCCATTAATTTATTGGTAAATTTACACAAATATCACATAATTTAATGTATTTTTATATGTAACATCTAAGGTTATTTTTTCCCACTAAAGTTTGATATTTACATTTATAATATTTTTGTTTTGTAGATTTTTGTATGGAAATATGTATTTCACTTTTACAACAATAGTGATGATAGTATCATTGATGTAATATTAAACATTTGAGTAGTATGTATGTAA
>NW_018200915.1:0-507 GCF_001263595.1 Phalaenopsis equestris | reverse complement strand
TGTCGAGACGCTCAATTTGATCATGTGTCGAATTCGAAGTACATTTGACCCCCTAAATGGCCAAACAAAGCCTCTAAAAGTGCTTTAATGACGTAATTTATGCTTATTTTGACACAGATTGGATCAATTTATATATCATTGAGTTTATCTTATTAAGCTACTCAATTTGATTGTACTTTTATTGAAAGTGGAGCTTTGAATGATTTTTAATCTTAATTGGAATAGTTCTTGGTAAAAATGCTTCGAGATTTGTATCAAATGCCTCGATATTCATGCCACATGGTAAAATTAGTTGATGTGCACCATTAATTCTCCTAATTTTGTACGATTTAGTTTGTATCATCCGAAAATAATCCAAAAAAATGAAAATAGGATAAATAATTAATTAATTTTTTTTTAAGTTGGTTGGCGTTGGGCGACAATTGTTGAATGTGTGAGGGGAGTGATGGGGGATACATTTCGAGTCGGGGGTCGTGCACGAACCTGGTTAACAATTCGTGCCATGAA
>NW_018200914.1:0-507 GCF_001263595.1 Phalaenopsis equestris | reverse complement strand
TTTTTTTCAAAGAGGCACAATTGGTTTATATTTGGCTTGTATTTTGCTCTTGTGGGCTCCCATAAAAATTATTCTTTCATCTATAAATGGGGACTCATCTTAGTTCATTTTCTCCTCAATTCTAGTTAATAGAGTGTATCTTTTTAGAGTTTTGAATATTTGAGTGAATTTTTATTGGAATTTGGAAGTTATGTACTCATGGGCGAGCTATTAAGTTCTTTGTAAGTCAGAATGTTTAGTTTTGTTTTTTGCTATGCATGTTGCATTTCCTATATAAATTTGTTTGTTTGATTATTTTACTTCATTTGTAGTTCGGAATTCCTTATTTATTTGCTCTAAGTATGTTTCACTAACAGCAGTCCTTCCTGGGTCTTTGTATTTGTGTAAAATATTTCATGACTTTCCTGTCACCTCAATAAAGATGCATGTAGGTGCTTATGCTTTTTACCTCGGGCTTTCTTCTCCCACCACATCAAAAAGATGTGTATGAATCTTCTCTCCACCATG
>NW_018200913.1:0-507 GCF_001263595.1 Phalaenopsis equestris | reverse complement strand
GTCAAGTGCTGTGCTCTGCTCGGTTGTCGTGTTTTGCTTGGTCTCCGTCTATTTTCTCCAATCATCGAGATCAATTTTTTTCTTTTATTTGGAGATCATTGAAGAGTGGGTTGGGGAGTTAATTTTGTAGAGTGCTTTTGCAGTTCGTCCTTCATTACTTAATGAAAAATTAATTATGACTGTTGAACGCAAGCATCTTGTGACGGGTTTGATTTCATTAGTGGCTAAAATTATAGACGAAAAGTTAAATGTCATCAGTTATTTACCGGAATAAAATTGTGAGACTATTTAAGAAGTATTTTTCAAAAAAGTTATTTTATTGATAATCCTTCAGTTGAGAATAAGTTGAATTATTCTCAGTGGATGCTCAGCTTTTGATACAAATAACGAATTCAAATGAACCTGATCAATCCCTTCATATTACTTATTGTGATTGCGTTAAAGATGCGATGGAGGAATTAGTGTTTGTGTTTTCTAGGAGAGAAAATTTTTCTCGAATATTAAAAG
>NW_018200912.1:0-507 GCF_001263595.1 Phalaenopsis equestris | reverse complement strand
GGAGGGAAACCTCTAGCAGTAACAACCTCCTAAATAAAGCCTCAGTTAATGGTGTCATATGCCTTCTCGATGTCCAATTTGAAAATGACATTTCCCCCTCTGCACTACTTATCCAGATCCAACACAAGCTCTTGATCTAATAGAACATTATCCACAATGTTTCTCCCTTGAACAAATGCAATTTGATTCTCACTGATAATCTGATTAAGATGTGGTTGTAATCTTCCTGCAATAATTTTGCTTATGACTTTAGATAGAACAGAAGTCAAGCTGAAAGGTCTAAAGTGTTCCCATCTTGATTTAGCTTTATCATTTGGTATCAGAATTACAGTAGAGGAGGTGAAATATTTGGGGAGATCAAAACCCTAGAAGAAACTTTGAATAGCCACAATGACATCCTTCTTGACAATATGCCAGGCTTTTTTTATAAAAATTAGCTGAAAAACCATCAGGCCCAGCCACTTTAGAATTATTAATAGAGGATAAAGCTTTCCAAATTTCATTTTC
>NW_018200911.1:0-507 GCF_001263595.1 Phalaenopsis equestris | reverse complement strand
AGCCAGCTCCGTCAATTCTTGCACACCCCCAGGGTACGTCTACTGTCAAAGGGGACTCATAAGTTATTTTTAATAGTGCATTATATTTATTCTTCATGTTATATATTTTTTTGGAAACTAATTTGCTTCTTAAGCAGGTTCATTCCCTATAAGCCGCCCATCACCTGCATTTTAAAGATTATTAGGAGCATGTACGATGAGCCCTATCTGTCGTGAATGCAGGTAACAGTAGCCACTTGAGACATATGGTTCAGGGAGTTTAAGGTATGACCATGTAATTTGAATCATATTTGTAAATTTGATTATTTTTTTTATACTAACATTTGAATTATTTTTTTACGTTGCAGAGGTCCCTCACTTGTCTCCCAGAGCACAACCACCAGAATCGTCAAATCTTTGAGTTTCAGGGCAGGCATCCCCTTGCCAACAGGTCCATAACAACCAGCCGAAGGGACAAGCAGCCGGCCTGGATTGGTGAGGGGCTCTAAGGTCAGTTGCATGCAGCTT
>NW_018200910.1:0-507 GCF_001263595.1 Phalaenopsis equestris | reverse complement strand
TATAGGTCTAAAAATGCATGTATTTTTGGTGCATCACCTAACTAAATTTTAGGATTAATCAAAGAGGAAATGGGTAATGTTTGATCATAATAAATTCTCCTAAATGTTTGAAACATGATAGGTTAAATGATAGAAACCAACTTGCCACATGTCTCATAATAAGGGTATAATCGTAATTTTGTTAATTAACATAGTTTGGAAGTCAAATCAATTAGATGATCCTAAATTACTGGGATTGAATTATGAAGACAATAATTCACTAATTTTAAGGCCCATTAATTGCTGATTAGATTCTAAGTTTAATATTAATTGAAATCCCACTACATTCAATATTTAATTTGCTTAAATTTATCTTAAAAAAATTGAAATAAGATTAAAAGGATGTTTTATAATGAATTAGGTTTGATATGAGAATTTGCCTTAACTAGGATTAGAAAAGATATAACATAATTAATTAATAATTATTTTCAAATAATTTAAGCCCTACTTTAACTTTGGTATTAAAGT
>NW_018200909.1:0-507 GCF_001263595.1 Phalaenopsis equestris | reverse complement strand
TAATAATAATAATAATACTAATAATAATAATAATATTAATAATATATTAGAATATTAGAATATTATTATGCAGAATTCTATATTAATTGCTTGGATTTGCTTTTATTTGCTTTACTTTTTTCTTATATTCTGTTTTATTTATTTCCTTACTATTAGATCCTGTAATTGGTATTTATACCCCTCTTTGCATCAATCATATTATCCTGGTTCTATGCTAACATGGTATCAAAGCCATGGCCTTAACCTAACTGCCGTCAGGACTCTCTGTGTTGTCGGTTGACCAGTTCACACCCTTTCTCCTCAGCCGACAAGGCCTACTTCAGGTCGTCTGCTTCAACATCTACTCTAGGTCGTCTGCTTTGGCGTCTGCTCCAAGCGGTTCCTAAGCTGCATGCTTCACCATCTGCTCCGATGAGTGTCTGCTTCAATCCAGATCAACGTCTGCTTCATCGCATGCTTCGGCGTCTGATAGTAACTTTTCTTGTAGTCGTCTGCTTCGCTCTTCCT
>NW_018200908.1:0-507 GCF_001263595.1 Phalaenopsis equestris | reverse complement strand
CATGGTAATGAAAATAAAAGTGACGCATGATCAATCGGCCAAAGCCTTGAGGTTGACCAACTATGTAGGTTGTCCACCATGAATAGATATCGGTCGATCACATCTTCTTCTTTGCAATTGGGCCGTTTGACCAAGGCGTCTGGACCTTCGCTAATGGTCTCATGATTGGTAACTTCGTCGGCCGACAACTTCTGTTGAAAAGATTCTGCCAGTCTGTTATGTCGGTCGACCGAGCTGTAAAATCGGTTGACTATTTGTTATCAAGTTATTTGTTTTACAGTCTGATACCCCATTTATGCTCCTATGTTGTTGACTGTCTGAATTCCTCGATTTTCATGCTGACATATTCGTAGCATACATAAAATTGCCCCAATTTTTTGCTCCATAATAGCGATAGGTACGATAAGGACAGAAAAGTTATTAAGCGATAAATGACGTAGAAATTAAGAAAATTAATTCAAAAATCAACTCTTCCTTATTTTTTTGTGCTCAGTGACCCTACAAAAA
>NW_018200907.1:0-507 GCF_001263595.1 Phalaenopsis equestris | reverse complement strand
TTTTTCTTACAACTAATAACTTGATTCTATGAATGGTGTTACTTGTAGTGACTGATGTTCATGGGAGGACTTTTGGTGTTTGGACGCTGTTAACATGTACTCTGTGTTTCCTTTGTGCGCTCAACCTGGACAACAAGCCTATTTATGTCGCAACATTTTTGTCATTCATCTATGCTTTTGGTCATTTCCTAACTGAATATTTGATATACCATACAATGGCTCTGAGCAACTTAACAACTGTGGGCATCTTTGCAGGTAAGATTGATAATTGGTTCAGTTTCTTTGTGGCATTTACATAAATACCACCCAATTCATATATATTTATATATGTATATAACATCTAAACTTTACTTTTCTATGTTTATAATATCAGGTGCTTTCATGTAATATCAAAAATACGACCATTTTAACTTTTAATAAGTGAAATATATCTTTTCATGCACAGATAAGTGGAATGTACGTAAAAGTTTAACTGCTAGATATGTAAATACATAGGAATTGAGTGGT
>NW_018200906.1:0-507 GCF_001263595.1 Phalaenopsis equestris | reverse complement strand
GATCATCTTTTGAGCTCTTTTAATATTTCTATTTTTTTAAAATTGGTATCATTTGTTCTTTAATTGAGTTTTATCATATAATCTTTCAAGATTTTTATAAAAAATATTTGTAATAGTATGCCAAACTTCTTTGTTGAAATACATTATTGATCTATTTCCTAGTTCAATTTCCTTCAAACAAAATTAAAAAAAAAATCACCTTTGTTTCTTTTTCTCATATAACAAATGATGCACTGCTCTTCTATTGCCCATTTGCAATCATATCTAATAAGTTGATTTATGATTTCAAATATTTCAATTATATGTCATTTGATTTGAGAACAGAGAATCAAAAACACATAATCAATATCGTACTAATAAATATTCTTCAATTAGTTCAAGAATAAATAAAAATGGTTGAGCAAATCTTGATTCCTTATATCAATCTAACCAAATACAATGAAAAAAGTTTCATATAAAACATAAAAGATTGGAATGAAGTTTTAACATGGAAATTACTATGAAAGT
>NW_018200905.1:0-507 GCF_001263595.1 Phalaenopsis equestris | reverse complement strand
AACCCTGCGCCGCAACTCTGTACCGTAACTTTGTGCCACAACTCTTCAGTGAAACTTTGCATCGCAACTATTCCCCACATATCTACACTGCAACTCTGTGTCGTAACTCAGCACTGCAAATCTTTGCCGCAGCTCTACATTGCAACACTGCACTGCAACTTGACACCGTAACTCTTTGTCGCAACTCTACACCACAACTCTGTGTTGCAACTCTGCACCACAACTCTGTGTCGTAACTCTATGGTGCAACTCTTCGTCGCAACTTTGTGCCGTAACTCTTCGCTACAACTCTTCACCGCGACACAGGATGATTTTCATTTGGAAAATCCTGAATCAGTTGAGGACTCCACCCCTACTTTCTCTTTCAGACTTATTTATAGGCTCAAAAAGAGATTCGACCATTAAATACTCATTATTATAATACTATTTATTTCATGTTCCTTAGCCTTTAATCTTTTAAATTTCCTCAATACAAAAATAAAAAATAATATATATATATATATATAT
>NW_018200904.1:0-507 GCF_001263595.1 Phalaenopsis equestris | reverse complement strand
GGAATTAAATGGTATGTATGTAAATCTTCCTTTTTATTTTCTTATAAATGAGTGCATTTTGATCATCTTTAAATTAATATTTCAACTTGAATATTTTTTTATTTTATGACATTTATGATATCCTCATAAATAAGAAGCACATATATTTGTCCAAAGTTTATGTTTGATAGGATGATTTTTCTTATAATATTAAACAATATTTTGACACTATGACTAATAAAAGAGTAAATGATTTATCATTCTTAATATGATAAAATATTAATAAAAAGAGTTACGCCTTATGTTATTAATTTTAAGAAATACTTAAAAGGCTAGGGTTTAAAAATTAGGGTTTATTCGTGGTTAGCCGGTTCGGTGGGCTAGCCACCCCTCTCGACCATATCCTATCCAGTATATATGGCATGATAAAGTTTTCTTTAGTCTTCTATTTGAAAGTCACCCCGACTATCACTAAAGACTTTTTTTTTTATGATGCTACCATTAAGTTCATTGTATTTCAGTGGCGCA
>NW_018200903.1:0-507 GCF_001263595.1 Phalaenopsis equestris | reverse complement strand
TGCAGCCTGCAGGGTATCACCAAACTCCTTTTGATGCTTCTGTTAGGCGAGAGATCGATTGAGGAAAAATCGACAATAGGAACGGAGACGAGGATGACAAAATAGGTGACAGGAATAGCTCATAAGCTTCTGAATGAGGGTGAAATCGACAATAGGGATAGCAAAGGGAACGGCAAAATCGGCGATGAGAACAGTGATAGGAAGGTTGACAGGAACGGCTCAAAGGCTTCTACACTTGATGATGAGACGTTGCAGTATGTGGCAAAGAAAATTGCAAGCGGTTTGAATTTTCCAAAGGTGGCAGATACTAACAAAATTTTCAACCTCAACTTCTATGTCACCAGCGCCAAAGAAGACGCCACGTTAATGAAAATTATCTTCACTTCTCCGGCGGTATTTTGTTTGTTCAGCATTATGTGAAAGCATTTGTGGAAATTGAGAAGAACATAAATTGCTTGGCTTTGGAGCCCCTTTATGGTCATGGCATCAAATCATTTTACAAGGAGA
>NW_018200902.1:0-507 GCF_001263595.1 Phalaenopsis equestris | reverse complement strand
GTAAGAGAGAACTGGTTGGATATCCTAAGACTCTTTAATCAATTTTATTTATATAATATAGAGATTACAAGAGAAAAGAAGAGATATATCCTTACAAATGATGGGTCTGAAGAAGAGAGCTAAAAGCCCCCCTCCTCCCCCTCATATAAGATATGATTCTCGTATTTATAGAAGATAGGGGGACCCAGTCTAAAATTACATTTTTGCCCCGGTTTTAATATGAGAGTTAAAAGGTTTTACGTTGTCTTTTTATACTCATAACCAATTTTTGACATCTTTTTTATACTCATTATATTATCTCAAAATTAGTGTAATTTATTTTTTGGGTTTACAAAATTTAGTTTCTCGTTTTCTTTTGCTCTTTGATAGCAACAACCACTAGAAGGACAAAAAAAATAAATTTTAAAGCAAAAAACATGATTAAATGAATCACTGATGATACTCCTTGTTTGGGTGCTCTCTGTGCTCCGTTCTGGCATCTTTCGTGCTAACACATCAACTTCAAAA
>NW_018200901.1:0-507 GCF_001263595.1 Phalaenopsis equestris | reverse complement strand
ATTGCATTCTTATTTGCTTTGAAATCAAGTTTTTGGTGTCGTTTCAAAGTAAGAAATATAACTACGAAAAAATTTAAAATATAACTACATACATTATGGTACTGTCATATAAGATCAGGATCACATACCACGGAACAAGCCACTCAAAAATAATGTACAAGTCTTCATGATGAAAATTTTCATCTATCTCATCATCAAAATTACCGTAATTTTTATGTTCAAGACTTGATAAATGATAAGCAATTTGATTATTAGATCCCTTCCTATCCACTATTTAAAAGGCAAATTTCTTTATCAAAAGGATCCATCTAATTAATGTTGGTTTTGCTTCCTTCTTCGGCTTCAGATATCTTATAGTAGAATGATCAGTACGCACAATAAATTTTGCTTCAACTAGATACAATCGAAATTTATCAAATGCATATATTATTTCCAATAATTCCTTTTTAGTAGTAACATAGTTTATTTGAGATTCATTAAGAGTTTTACTGGCATATTATATAACTT
>NW_018200900.1:0-507 GCF_001263595.1 Phalaenopsis equestris | reverse complement strand
CTAGTGAAAAGAAATTAATTGGTGTTGATTTAGTTGATGAAACAGCTGATAAAATCCGACCGATTCACGACAAACTGAGAGCAATCCAAAATAGACAGAGAAAGTATAATGATGTTAAGCACCAACCAGTAGAATTTGAAGTGGGGTAATTTGTTTTTCTCAAGGTTAGTCCGATGAAAAGTGTTAAGCAGTTTGGAAAGTCTAGAAAGTTGAGTCCATGATGTGTTGGTCCCTATGAAATCATGGAGAAGATTGAGAAAGTGGCATGCATACTTGCACTACCAGCACACATGTAAGGGTTATATAATGTGTTTCATACCTCTTTATTGCGGAAGAATATTGTTGATGAGACTAGTAAGCCTGTCACGGACCCTACAGATATTCAACCAAACCTGAAATTTATGGGTGAGTCGGAAATAATCATAGATTATGAAGTGAAATAGCACAGGAGTAGATAAATTCCTTTTGTTCATGTATTAAAGAAACACAAGACTGAAAAAGATGCCA
>NW_018200899.1:0-507 GCF_001263595.1 Phalaenopsis equestris | reverse complement strand
TAACACAATAAGTACATAGCATTTAATTTATTTCATTTGATGTTTTATTAAAAACATAATCGTGTAAAAATAATTTTTGAATATGACATATGTACTCCTCAGGGCGTATCAATATATTCTTTTTTACTTTTACCCCAAGCATGCCAAAATTTCCTTTTATCTCTTAAATATGACTCCATAAAGTTATTTAATATTGAATATAATTTTAAGTCGAACCCTTATAAATTTAATTTCAAAATTTTCTTTTAATTTTTGAGCAGCATCTTGATAAACACATTCTTTAAACCAACATACTCATCAATAATTTGTAACAAATCAGTTTCCCACTTAGGCTTTAAGCTCCACATAATTTCTTCTCTTTTAACTTTTAGAAATTAATTAAATATTTGATTGTTGTATGTTCATTGCCCCTATAAATAATAACTAGAAAGTAAAAAATAGATGACCAAAAGTATGTGAAAAAATATTTGCACATCCATAATAATAAAATCAAACATACAATGCTAT
>NW_018200898.1:0-507 GCF_001263595.1 Phalaenopsis equestris | reverse complement strand
TATGCATAAAAATGTGTATTTCACTTTTAAAAAGGATTCTTGTGCCGTGCCTGTAAATATGAAAGTTTAGATGTTGGATATGTAAGAATTGTTTGGCATGTATGTAAATATCTTTTTTTTTATGTAGTTTTTTATACGAAGGTAAAATTAAAGTGATTTGTATTTTTCTTTTAATTAAATGTTTCTTTATTAATTGACTGCCAAAATTGAGACCTGTCGCATTTGATCTCTATGATCATTGGATGTATAATTGTAACATAAATCAAACATTTAGATATTTATGATGAATTTAATATTTATTTATATGCCACAATTTTATTTATTTATTTATTTATTTATATACCACATTGTTCTTATTTATTTATATATCTTATATTTAAATGTTAGTTTTTCTTTCTTATTTATAACACTTGAATTTTTAATATGACATTAAGATATCTATGAAACTTGCTTTTATACATTAAAATATATTTTCGGGTGTGAGTAAAATGTAATAAATATAAAAAT
>NW_018200897.1:0-507 GCF_001263595.1 Phalaenopsis equestris | reverse complement strand
TACTTCCATGCATGATCAACCGTATAGATATGTTCTTCTCAGTTAGATGCACATGTAGGAACGAACCACATTTAATTTTGTTGAGTATTGAGTAAGATAAAATCAATTTAGTGTGGATGGCTCTCAGTTTAGGCTGATCGGGGATGGTGAACGGATGCCATCCGTTTAGCACGTGTATTGATCCAACGGATGAGAAGGCGTCAGACGTGGAAACGGTACATGAACGTGGGCTACATGGTGGCTGAGTCAGTTGGCGACGCCGAACCAGAGGGCGACATGTGGAGCTTTGGATAAGACAAGGATGACGTGGTGGTCAAGCTGAATAAGTAGGAAAATAGGGATTTAAGATTTATTTAATGCCCAAAACTTAGAAAATCCAATCTTTGCATAGAGAAATCATATAAATTAAAAAAAAAAACCCTATTGCTCAGTAAAGAGAGGAGAACAATGTGGAACAAAAGTAAAAATATTTGACCTATATTTTATTTTTAATTAATTAATTACCCT
>NW_018200896.1:0-507 GCF_001263595.1 Phalaenopsis equestris | reverse complement strand
TTAAATTTTATTATTTAGAAAAGAACATAGACACCAATTTTTTTATATGTTCTTGCTTAACCTCAAACTTCTTTTAAGCGTAATAGAATCATGTATAATTTTATTTTTTTTAATTTTCTTTTTTATTAGGGTTTTGCAAAAGTATTCCTTTTTCTTTTTTCTTTTTCTTCTTTTAAGCTCATTCAAAAATTGCTTAATTCCATTGAGATTTGTTCTAATCTTCCCTAATTAATAATTTTCAATTACTTCTTAATATGAATTGAAGAATATTGTAATCCATAATGAAATTAAGGTTCAACTTGATTGTTTGAGTTGAAGATTTAAATGCTCAAAGTACTTATGATTAATCACTTCTATTTTCAATTACACACTTTTAATTATTTTAGGACCTTTTAAGTTGCGGATACATTGATTAAAGAGAAGCGTTAAATTATTATGAAATCAATTCTTATCTCTTCCTTTGATGAATATTCACAATTCCATGAAATTATTATATAATATTATCAA
>NW_018200895.1:0-507 GCF_001263595.1 Phalaenopsis equestris | reverse complement strand
AAAAAAATAAAAGGAAACTTGGTTAAGAAAGTAAAGAACGTACTTTAATATGCCTATCTACTGGACAAATATGCACGTTCTCCAGTCTTAACTCAGTATGTGCCAATCCATGGCTATGCAAGTAATTTACCTGAGAAATAACAGCAAACACTTGTGAAACTTAGAGCAGCCCTGCAGGACGCATGTCTATCAGACTGATTTAGATTAAAAAAAAAGTCCTTACACCAATTAAAAGATCTCTCATAATTATTCTAATAAGGCGCAATTGCCGAGTTACATCAGGCCCTCCTATGGTGTCATCCCCAACCCGCCTAACCCATTCTTCATCCAAAGCTAGAGTTGCCTCTAAGGTAGGAAGCCAGTCCGATAATTGAAGCCAATGCCTCAGAGAATAGCTCCCTTGATACTGCAAAAAGAAAGAGACCCAATAAGACGTCAGACTTCAACAAAAATATGATTTTATGTTCTTCCACACCCTACTTTCTGGTTTTCTTTTAATAAAAAAAA
>NW_018200894.1:0-507 GCF_001263595.1 Phalaenopsis equestris | reverse complement strand
CGTGAATAGCTCGTGTTCGGCTTGTTAAGCAAACGGGCCGAACACAAACACACTATTTGAGCTCAAAATATGAACGAGTCGAACACGAGCTGGGCCTGGGCTCGCTCGTCTTCGGCCCGTTTACACCCCTTATCATAATACATATTTAAGAAGAAAATATGGCGATGATTATATTAATTTTAACATTTGAATTTCATCAACCAGGGTAAAATTTGTCCAAAAAAATCTTGCGTTCCAACAACCAGAATGTTTTATCTACAGAAGCAAAAAAGTCAATACCTGACAATAAGAAATGTCATTGCATCCACAAATTAAATGTCCATTGGCCTCATCTGTAGCTTGAGAAGCTCCACCTAAATCACTTCTCTGTAGCATGTGGCAGCATCGATCATATATACAACAAAATTATGGAAAATGAATAAACTTCTTGTTATGATTAACATGAAAAAGGAAAGGACCTTATAGAAATCCACAGCTATGAAATTAGGCCATCGGTTTGCCGAAAAA
>NW_018200893.1:0-507 GCF_001263595.1 Phalaenopsis equestris | reverse complement strand
TATTTTTGTTGGGATTATAGTGCATATTTATTATATATCTACCGCGAGTAATTTTATAATTTTGATAAATAATTGAAAAATTCTCACACTGAATATGCTCGCATCAATGATGCATCATGGAAAGGCCTAGGAAGGAGATTATTCAACTTTAGGAAGAAGGTGCACCCTGAGGAATTGAACTTTTAAAATCATTGAAGGAATTTAGTTTAATTTGAAAGGTTGGATTTGATTGATTTTATTTGAAAAGCTTAATTTGTAAGAATTGATTTCAAGATTTGATTTTCGATAGTTGATTTGAGCTAAAGATTTATTTTGAAGGATTCAATTTGAAATATTTGATTTTAAAGGTCTTATTTCAATGATTTAAGTGAAAAGCATTGATTTCAAAAACTTGAATTATAAGGTTTTATTTCAAGAATTTGATTTCAATAGATTGATTTGGAATAGATTGATTTGTGTTGAAAATATTTGATTTCAAAAGGTTGAATTAAAATAGTTTGACTAAAA
>NW_018200892.1:0-507 GCF_001263595.1 Phalaenopsis equestris | reverse complement strand
AAATCGAGATCCACCATCATGTGTTAAAGACCATTTCGTGATGTATTTCTCAGTTAACTAATCATATGCCTATTTCTTAATTTGTTTAGCATCATTCATGTGCCTGTTAAATATCCTGAGTTCGTCAGTATTTTTCGCCCAATACATTTTATCACAGATACAATTGACATCTTCTATTGCAAGACGTATTAAATCCTTCTTAAAGTTTTCTCGTAGATGATGCAAGCAGTGACGATGTGCAGCCCATGGGAAAATCTTTCTGCATCCATGAACCAATACAGTGTGTTTTCCGATATAATATATAGAACTTGACGAGTGCGGATGACTTCCCACAGTGCATAGAGTTGTTATAGAAACCATACTCACTCGGACTTGACAACAATCAATGCAAGTGGAAAGAATCCATTGTTTTTGTTCCAAGTCACCTTAGGCAGTTTAGATCATTTCGACAAATTTCTTTGTAGTTTTAAAAGTACTATATTTCATATATATATATATATATATATA
>NW_018200891.1:0-507 GCF_001263595.1 Phalaenopsis equestris | reverse complement strand
ATAAGTGCATGAAGTATACCCTAAGGTCATTCTAGTGGATATCTTATGCCCATGACATCAAAAGAAGTGCCAACAATGTTTGGCTGCCTTTTTATGTTTTGCTTTTTGTTCCGAAATGAAGTATACCCTAAGCACAACAAACAATCTGACATAAGAGCTCTAGGAAACTGAAAAAATACGATTGTTCAGGAGGTTATATTATCACGGTGGTGGATCGAAGTCCATTCGTTGCTTGAGAAGAAGCTCTCTTTGTCATGAAGAGATTCTGACGATGCTCCAAGTACCGGTCTCCCCTCCCCTCGGGCGACGAAGCTCTCCTCACAAGGAGTTTTCCGGCGCCAACGTAACACCACGCTTCGCTCTTCCTCTCTGTTTCTCAGACCAAGACGACGAATGAGAAAAAATACAAGAGGAAGAAGAAGGAAAACGGAGAAGAGGAGGAGGAGGAAGAAGAATAGTGAAGCTAACTCTCCGAAACTCTCCAAGCACTCTTGTGATCGCTCCTCA
>NW_018200890.1:0-507 GCF_001263595.1 Phalaenopsis equestris | reverse complement strand
TTTTTGTCTTCACCATGCTTAACACCATGCTGAGCCCATCATGGAAACTTGTACAGTTGACTAACATTGCTCAAATCTGAGATTTCTCTGAGACTCCTTCGAGGAGCCACCCAAGCTTCTCTAATCAAAACCAAGCCTCTCCAAGGCCTCCCATGGCTACTTAAGAAGCTAACCCGAAATCCCTAAGCACACATTGAACTTCTTATAGAGCCTCCAAATTCTTTTGCTTCGTGGTGTCAAGGAGATCGTCTCTGTCAAGCCAAATCGAGGTTACAACTCTTGGGATAAGGTATGAATCAAAATACCTAAAATTTGCCTTGATTTTGGTCTTTTGTGAAAGAAATGAATATACGATGCTCATTAAACCATATAGATGTGTTCATCTAGATTAGATGAAGCTATAAGAACAAATTGAGAGTGATTTGGTTCTTGTATAGATATATAATTTCTTACTTCAAACTAAAATGAGTCGATTTCTGTTGGATTACATCAGGTATCGGCTTTAAG
>NW_018200889.1:0-507 GCF_001263595.1 Phalaenopsis equestris | reverse complement strand
AATTCTCAAACCCTCCAAAATCATTTCAAACATCCATAAAATCAATTCTTGATCATCTATTAGGACTAATTTGACCAATTTGACCCATTGGACCAAAATCCCAATTTTGCCCCTAAGTGCCTAAGGTCTCCAAATCGCCCCGATTCACCCCCAATTCATCTCAAAGATCCTCATCGTGATCAATTTCGAAAATGATCGATCGCGAACCAAATTTTCAACGAAAATTAAATTTGACGCATTTTGACATGATCATTGACGAAAGTTTACCGAACGACCCCGGATGACGAAACGAACTGCATGATCACGTTCTGATTTCACCTAAGGAGAACGTTCACTTCACCACGATGGCGAGTTCAGCGAAAAATACGCGTGGATATTTAAACAGTAATAAAAATATTATTATTACTATTAAATAATAATGAAAAATAAATAAATCCTACTTTCATGCATGCAGCAATTGTCAATCTTACCTTATCTCATCACGCATGCATCATATATATATATATA
>NW_018200888.1:0-507 GCF_001263595.1 Phalaenopsis equestris | reverse complement strand
AGAAACTTAAGCATGAAATGTGAGCCTCAGCTACAAAAACTACATGTGATTGAGATTCAACTCAAAATCATCCATAGTCCAGTAGCTTTCTTGCTTAAAAAAATCACCATCAAGTCCTTTGAGAAGCTGTTAAACATATGGATTTCTAAGAAATAGTCTACAAGAGGAAATTAAACATATGGATTTCTAAGAAAAGTTAGAAGGTTCAGGATAACCATGGTATTCGAGAAGAAGTACGGAGCTATAGAAACTATTGATAAGGGAAAGCAGCTAATAAAGATTCAGGCATAGCATTATCATCAGAGTTTTCAACCATCATCACAAAATACTCAATAATAATAAACACAGCAGTATGGTCAATCTAGTCCATAGTCAAACCAGAGAGGACTGTACCAGACAGATGTTAGATGGGGTCTGACTCTTTCAGAACAAAATAAGAGAGTATCTTTCAATGAGGAGGCTTTGTCAAAGATGTTCAAAAACTTAATGAAGAAGTCCGAATTCAAA
>NW_018200887.1:0-507 GCF_001263595.1 Phalaenopsis equestris | reverse complement strand
CTGGAAGTTCTTGGACCGACCTCAACCCTTATTAGCAACAAGAGGTTTGTGGCTAGACTAATGTATTACTTTGGATGTTTCTTGTGCTCTTGGTTAAGCTCTTCACTACATACGAGAGTAAAGAGATCATCATGGTTGAGAGGTTGAAGATTGGTCCTGATAGAGGACTTAAACGCATGATAGCGGGATTGAAGGCCATCAAGAGCATACAAAATGATATCTTCTGAGTCGAGAGAGGCTCTTGCAGCAACCAAGATACCAATATTGGTCTTGATTTCTGAATGATATTGAGCGATAGTTTTATCTTTCAATGATGTATTACGAAGCTCATTCTTGATCTGCATTATTTTTGATACATTGGTGGATTGTAGTCAATGTTACACTATCTTCCACTTCCGAACATGTTTCCAGGTTGAGCACATAAGGAAGAATGAATGGAGAAATAACGAAATATAGTGCATCGACCAAGTTTTGATCTATGATAAACAACTTGGTAAAATCAGAATT
>NW_018200886.1:0-507 GCF_001263595.1 Phalaenopsis equestris | reverse complement strand
CACACACACACATAATTCTATATATAAAATATTATCACTTCCTTTTCATTATTTCTCAAAAACATTAGCTGCAAGAATTGAAACATTTCTTTGTTATTTTTTATGGGTCATGTTTTTTGGATGTTCTTTCCGAACTCATTCAACATCCATCGTTGTTTTTTGTTGACTTAGACCTAAAAATGGCTATAGATAGCCTCTGGTTGTTAGTAAAGTTAGCTAATGGCATGGGGAGTGGCTGCCATCCGAGCTGCTAGTTCTAGGCTTATTGGGGGAGAGGGAGTGGAGATGAGAGAGATTTTGGAGGATTAGATTTATTTTTAAGTGTTGGAAATTGATTCATTTATAGGAAATCTACAATAGGAATTTAATGTGCATTTGATCTCTTAGATTTTTATTGCATCAATTAATACCTATTTATAGCATAATCAAATTCGTTAGTACTTGCTAAATCAAGGATAAGAAGTCTTCGTAGAATTTGAAATCTAAATAATTTCTCTTTAATTCAAG
>NW_018200885.1:0-507 GCF_001263595.1 Phalaenopsis equestris | reverse complement strand
CTTTTTATCTTTATAATCATTTTTAAAACACATTAGAGTATTATTCAATATTGATGACTGATAATACTATAAAGATTTGAGAGTTATTTTATATTGGTTGGCTTAATTCTTCATTTTCTTAATTTTCCCATGCTTAGCTTCTTGGCCATTGTATGATTCCCATTACCACTTGTCAACCTTCCCTGAAAACTCTTTAACCTATTTAATCCCCTAACCCGCTCCACTGATAGAATCCACACCCGACCAACTACTTTATAAAGAACCTCTAACACTCATCTTCGCTTCATTCACCTCCGTGAAACTCTCTTATACTTTGACTTCTTATTCAACATTATAAGAAACCTCCACAATATTATTGATAGACTTCACCTCATTCTACCCATTCATCTCTAAACCGATCAACTTATTACATAACATTTTTTTTCATGAATGAAGTCAACAAATATATTTGAATAATTCATTTTTTGGATTAATGTAATTGCTTAAAAAGGCTGCAAAAAAAAAAAA
>NW_018200884.1:0-507 GCF_001263595.1 Phalaenopsis equestris | reverse complement strand
TTTTTTGCTTGATGATGATAGTTTTAATTTTGAAGGCCTTCAAATCATAACTTTATAAAGTTTCAAGCATACCCATTAATCATGTATTTAAGCATTTTAAAGTGAAATGTATATGATCGGATTTAATGTGAGATTGCTTTCACCAGTATTAAGTACTAATCACTCATCTCAGACATAGAAATGACAATTCAACTATTTATTGTAATTATATTCATCGGTATCAATTGTTTTAATTGTACCTTTTGTGGCAATGTGAGCCCTCGAATCTGATACGTTTGAATTTCTTACTTTATTTCCAACCAATATGCTCTGCATTGGAGCATTTCTTGTACTTGCAGTGGGCCTATTTTAAATTAATGTGACATTTATATCATAACTTTACTTAGTTTTCTATTTAATGATTGCCATTATTTTGTATTATAGCTATTATTGTACTCTTTTCCATATGAAATAATGATAGATATAATTTTGGTTTAAATATGGGCACAAGAATCCTTAAACAATAAA
>NW_018200883.1:0-507 GCF_001263595.1 Phalaenopsis equestris | reverse complement strand
AGATATCCCATAAGACAAATGGGTCAAGATAGATGAGGTCATAGTCCCTCTGACCTCAATAAGGAGCCACTTCTCTCGTCCTACTTGTGTATTGGTTACCAAAACGATGTGGATGTTATTCCCCGTCATTATGATCTTGCATGTGGAATGAATCCATCTCTTCACCTTGTCTTCTCGTTTACTCTATCGATCACAGATGAACGTAACCTCCTTTTATTTTTCGTCATGTAGCTCTTTTAATCTCCATTGTATACGACATATTGCACACTAAATCTCTTTCTGGGTCGTCTGGTGTACCTGTTCGTGGTAGCATGACTAAGGTTGGGAATCGAAAGAAAAAATTTGGGTGGAAGTGGATGCTAGGGAACCCTAGGATGGGACTAGGGTATGTGCTAGCACTGATACAAATAAAAATAGTGGAAACACAAAAGAAAATCAGAATTTGAGGGAAGCATGATTCCCGATGAGTTTCTTGACTGACTACAGTTGGTTGAAAGAATTTTTGAA
>NW_018200882.1:0-507 GCF_001263595.1 Phalaenopsis equestris | reverse complement strand
TTTTTTTTTTGGGTTGATAGAGCAACTAACTGTTGATAAAAGGAGAAATAAGACCCGAGAGTTAAATTTTTCTTGTTGGATTTTTTCAGGTTGTGAATGCATTGCTAACTCAGATGGACAGACTAAAATGTTGGCCAAATGTGATCATTCTGACAACATCAAACATAACCGCTGCAATAGGTATCCTATGGGCGAACTTCGTCTTCCATACCCTTATAGATTATTTTTTAGGGACATTTAGATACATAACATCCAATTCCTATATGTGTACATATGTAACAGCTGAAATTTACTTTTTACAGTTATGCCACTCAAATCTTTCATATCACATGAAAATTGCCATCATTTTAACTTTTATATAGTGAAATGCACTTTCATGCATATGTAAAAATTGAGGTTTAATTATTATACATGTAAATACATTAAGAATTGAATGGTATGTATGTAAATCTTCCTATTTTTTAATGGATTTGAAATAAACATTTTCCTAGCATAATTTTTCTGATA
>NW_018200881.1:0-507 GCF_001263595.1 Phalaenopsis equestris | reverse complement strand
GCTGAAGATCGGCTGACTGAATGATGCTGAGGTCGAGTTGGAGATTGCATCTAAGTGGGTGGATGTTGCCCAAGAAGAGAACGTCGAACTAATAGATTAGACAGACACAATGAAGACGCCTGAAGAGTTTTCCGATACTTAGGTCTCACATCTAAGGATGGGTACAAGGTTGGCCATCGACAAATTTGTTAGGGTCGGGATAGTCAATCGAAGTACTCACACTTAGCTGGAATCAAAAAGCTCTTCTCCACTCCCTCAACAGAAGCTCAGAGAGAGGAGTCTGAGGGCAAGAACATGACGGGCATAGGATCATCCAACACTCGGACTAAGGAAACCTAGACATAGGGAAATTTTGATTGTTTGAGCTGTAATTGAAACATTATATATAGCGGGCAAAGTTTTGTATAGAAAAAAATAAATTTGTAACCCGAACTATTATTTGAATGAAACACGGCCTTCAATTGATTTTTACATGTGCTTTACTTTATTTTTTAATTGTGTTTTTAC
>NW_018200880.1:0-506 GCF_001263595.1 Phalaenopsis equestris | reverse complement strand
GGATAACTTAGTGGTGAAACATTGAAATAACAAGTGTTCAGCTTGTTACTTGAGAAACACAACTCGTCGTCATATTCAAAAGAAAAGCTAGAAAAGAAAAGTTGCTAGTAGAAATAGTAGTATAAGGGGAGAATGAAGAAGAAAAGAAAAGAAAAACCAAAAGCTGTAAAATTTTGAGGAGAAGCGTGAGGTAGGCACAATAAAAATGCAAGTAATACAAAAAAGTCGAAAGGGGGGTCAATGAGACTGAAGTGGTAAACTAAGCATTGATCTCACCATTAGAACTACATTATGAGTTATTCTGAAGGATATGAATTAAGTGAGCTCTAAGTTGGTTAGAATCTACTACAACTGCACTAAAGATATATGATGTTCATGTAATAGATTCTATATGACACTAATTAAAGGATTTGTGGAGGTTGTCCTAAGTAATGCTAGAAGGGAATTAAGGAAAGGTCGAATCCTCAACCATTAATGATAATCAATTCTAAATAGCATTTCACACT
>NW_018200879.1:0-506 GCF_001263595.1 Phalaenopsis equestris | reverse complement strand
ACATAGGAATTGAGTGGTATGCATGCAAATCTTCCAATAAATTAATGCAAACTAACCAAAAATTATAATGACATCATCAAAAAATATATCCAAACAAGCCTGAATTTTGATGCAATTTTGGAATTGATAGCTTTAAAATTAAATTCAAGAGCACCATATTTCAACAACTTCTTGGCCAAATTCAATTTCTTTGTGAGACAAACCTAATGTCATTAACAAAGTTCTGATGCAGGTCCAAATAAACCCAAGAGAAAAGCTTAAAATATGATTGCAATTTTTAAAACAACAAGTGAAGAGCCAAATATTCCCTTATAATCAAATTGAACGAGCCTATGAGAGCAATCCAATGGGTAAAATATAACTCGATTTTGAGTTTTCAAGGCAGTTAAATGTTATAAAAATGTAATATGGCTAAACGAATCAATATGTATAACCGGATGGACTATTTTGAATTCTACTAAATTTGGATGCAAAATAGAAACTCATTATTCACATGAATTTGGATG
>NW_018200878.1:0-506 GCF_001263595.1 Phalaenopsis equestris | reverse complement strand
ATATATATATATATATTAGCGTACGCCGACCTATTGATTGGCATCCTTGTATAAGACCTCTCAAGTTGTGAGTTCGAATCCTCTCTGGTGATGTGAGGCTTATAAGGAGGTGTTATTCGAATTGTTAAGACACATTAGAAGTGGATGGAGGCTCGTATAATTGCCTCTGGACAACATCCATAATTACGGCTCCATACGTGGGGGACAGGTTAATTTTCAATAAAATATTGCCCTTATAATATGTTAATACTTTTTTTTTAAAATTAAGGGAGATGTAAATACAAGCCATGCAGTTCTTATGTATTTATATATCTTAACACCTTAATTCTAATTGTTTTACATTTACATCATTTATTTATGTATAAAAATGTGTATTTTACTTTTTCAAATTCAATTGTACTGAGATTTTTATGTTATATGCAAGATGTCAATGCTGTAAATGTAAAAATGAAAATTAAGATGATAGTCTAGGTATAATAAATTAATCTTTTATATATATATATATA
>NW_018200877.1:0-506 GCF_001263595.1 Phalaenopsis equestris | reverse complement strand
ATATATATCTTACAAATAGCTTCAATACAAAAATCAAGACTACTAAAATTTTGAGGTAACTCCG
Organism: Phalaenopsis equestris; assembly: GCF_001263595.1. Taxonomy (NCBI): domain Eukaryota; kingdom Viridiplantae; phylum Streptophyta; class Magnoliopsida; order Asparagales; family Orchidaceae; genus Phalaenopsis; species Phalaenopsis equestris. Next base: position 442 of record NW_018200877.1, on the reverse strand, counting down.
ACTGGTATAATGAATAATATCTTCAACTTTCATATTAAGAGGAAAATTAAACCTCATAAAAATAAAATCATCAAAATGGTCTTTAAGAGAAACCCCATCTAATACAACCTTTTTAACTAAGGACTAAGAAGCATTTGGTGAAACAAAAGGTTCCAATATAGCCTTTTTTTGTGGTATCTTGAACAAGGTTTGCTTTGGAGGGTTATGATCGCTCCAAAAAGCATGAGCTTAATCCTATCCATCCAAAGCAGCATACATGGCTCTGATTAGTACCGAGGTGATGGGAGAAGATCCCAATCTTTCAAAACCCTAACATTTCCCGTAAAACCCTCCCGAGTCGTTCCGACAGATCCCGTTTGTTTGGGCATTCGATTTGTTGGGTGACCGTAATTTAGGGTTTCCTTCTCTTCTTCTTCTTCTTCTTCTCTAGTTTTACCTTTTT
>NW_018200876.1:0-506 GCF_001263595.1 Phalaenopsis equestris | reverse complement strand
ATGTATTTACATATATAACACCTAAACTTCAATTTCTACGGACATGTCACCTTTTAAATAAGTAAAAAGATGTATTTCATTTTATAAAATTAAAATGTGAAATATTTGTGTGATATAAATGTAAAAAATAGAGCTTTAGGTGTTGGATATGTAAATAGATAGAAAGTGGTGGCATGTATGTAAATGCACCTAAAAACTTATGCTTGATAGTGATATTTTTTATTTGATGTGATATCGAATTTTAGAATTTATAAATATATATGTATGTAAATACTCCAAAATTTTGATATAAATTTTAATTATAAATATTTAAAAAATAAAATTTATTAAATCATAGTTAAAAAAAATTAAAAATCTGTTTTTTTTTTATTTGCTTTTTGCAAAATACTTTTTGGCATGAAAAAAGTTTAAAATATTTCATTTTATTTAAAAAATACCGATTATCTTATTCTTTGATTAAAAAGATAGAGAATCGGGTCCAAATTAGGAAAGAATTCACACTAAAA
>NW_018200875.1:0-506 GCF_001263595.1 Phalaenopsis equestris | reverse complement strand
TAGAATTTGAAAAGTGGATAAAGACCCTCCTATTTTATTGTTATAAATTCACTATGAAGTGATTTTGGCTCAAGGGGCTACAAATTCATTCCACATGTCAAGGTTTATAAGGTCCAAATGGCTCACTTCTAGTAGAACAATTCCTATATCATTTCAAAATGAATTTTGCGGATATGATGACCCCATAGTTGAATATTTCCTCTTCCACCTAAAAATTTTAAACTCGCAGACCAATAAATAAATAAATAACTTCATGTCATTATAAATCACAAATTATAAATTGCGTCATTACATATTTGTAAACATTCATATTTACATGCAGATTACTCAAATTATCAAATATTTAACGGCAAATAAGAAAATATCACCATTACCATCTTTTTAAAAATGAAATACATTTTTTTTCATGCAAAAAAATTATAACCTTTAGGTGATGAGTATAAATATCAAACTTGGTGTGCTAGCTAGATGTGCAAATACATAAGAATTATGTGGTATGTATGTAA
>NW_018200874.1:0-506 GCF_001263595.1 Phalaenopsis equestris | reverse complement strand
CGTGAACTGAGTTTGATGAGCTAACAAGCCAAGCTAGCACAGACTCGACTCATTAGCTCATGAGTCGGCTCGTTTAAAAAAATAATAATATAAAATACACTCAAAATATATTAAATTGGAAGAATTTATCTTTAAAGTATTAAAATTGTTTAAAGAATAATATTTCTATTTTATATTAAGTCATTTCTTATTATTTCTCTCTTAATTCTTCATTCTTTTATCATTTTTTTAATAACTATCTTAAATTAATATTATTTTCCCCTTTTATAATAAACAAGCCAACTGGAACTCGTAGACTTGAAAGCACGAGCTCGAGCTCGAAGTCAATAAGATTAATTAAACTCAAGCTCAAGCCGAGGCCGGCTGGAGCTCGACTTGATTTGTTTACACCCCTATCTAACACCTAAACTTTAATTTTTATGCCACATAACCTATGCATGCATGAAAAGGTGTACTTCATTCCTTAAAAGTTAAAATAGTATAACTGTATAAAGTTTAGAAATTAG
>NW_018200873.1:0-506 GCF_001263595.1 Phalaenopsis equestris | reverse complement strand
AGACTGGAGAGGATGCTGAGGCTGGAGAAGAAGGCTATGACAGCGCTAAAGGTGGTGGTGAGAATGGTGGCGTAGAGGGGGGTGCCAGTATAGGGGTGGACCAGAGCGAAGAAAGGGGGGATGACGTGGCTGCGGGCGATGTGGGTGGTATAGCGAGCATTGCCAATCGCACCGACGAGAAGGACGGTGGTCATGCCTTTGAGGGCGCCGAGAGCGACGATGTATTGGGCCCAGTGCATTCCGACGTTGCTGAAGGCAACGGAGTAGGCGGCATTCGGATCAATGGTGGTGTAGCTGTACAGAGCTTTGAGTTACTGTGCAGTAAGCATGTAAGCTATGAAGGAGGAAGACTTCATTTTAATTCAAGATTGTGATTTCTGGGAAGATATATATTTTTTATATTATTAAAAATTGATATTTACATAATAAATGATTTGTTTTAATTTAATTATAAAAATTAAATTAAAAAATTTATTTTATTTAGAAAAGAGTTTATTTAAATAAAT
>NW_018200872.1:0-506 GCF_001263595.1 Phalaenopsis equestris | reverse complement strand
ATATATATATATAGATATATAGTGAAATTATTTCAACTGGGCTGAGCCTCATGCTTTTCTCTCTTTGAGTTTTCCACATAATGAAATTTGGGTGACTTTTATGATTTTATTTTATCTATATGTGTGAGATCTTTTTGTTAGATTAAGATGATGCACACATGTGCTCTATCATTGCAAATTTTCTAGCATACAAAATCTTAGTGGTAATTGGGAAACCATTTGCCCTTTATAAAACTTTTAAGCCTTCGATTCTAAAATATAATCTCTAAACCAGGAACATTAAATCTTCTCATTTCATCCCCAAGTAACATAACCATATTTGCAAAAGGCACATCAGTTGAGTCGTTACTTCCTTCCTCTAAAACGGTCATAACCCCATTAATGAAGGCACATTAGGACAAAACCTAGATCTTTTAAACACCTTCAATTTTATACATTTATCATAGTCATCATCATTATTACACTAATTTCACCTCCTTCACCATAAAATTGTTAGAATGTAATGG
>NW_018200871.1:0-506 GCF_001263595.1 Phalaenopsis equestris | reverse complement strand
AGAAGAACTCTGGTCTTTTTTTCCTCTAAAAGTAGAAGAATCTCAAACTAAAGAATCCTTAAGTGTCACTTTCGAAACCTAGAGGAAGAAGAAGGAGGAAGGTAAGAAATGGTGGTGGGTCGGCTTAAATCCCAATTTTTGCCCTTATTTACCGGTTCAGCTGGTTTGGAGCCAGATTATGGCGCCTAGGCACCCCAGTGTGGTGTTTAGGCGCCCATTCACCAATTCTGAATTTTTTAAAAAAAATTCTTTTAAGTATTACACATCAAGCCTAAGACCTCCAAATCAAAATCTAACAATAATTTAACCTCGTTCCATTAATTGACTATCCTCCCAGCATCTTCCAACTTCCATTTACTTCATTATAATTCCAATAACTCCATTTATTCCAACATTCAAGCACACCAAAATTTTTACAATCTTAACAAATTTTCAATACTAACAGACAAGTTTTAATACAACAAACATATTAAAGCAATACAACAGATCAAACCAATACTAATACA
>NW_018200870.1:0-506 GCF_001263595.1 Phalaenopsis equestris | reverse complement strand
CAAATGAAAGAAAACAACCAGTAGAAACACAAAAAGTTTTTACGTGGAAAACTATAAAGGAAAAAATTACGAGGTTTGGCCCAGCTGATGAGATCCACTATGAACTGGAGATTGCAAGTACGGTCTTTTGTCCTACTGGCTGAAAAGGGTTACACAATCCTTCGAGCTATAAAGTCAGCGTGTGGGTGAACTTGTGGTAGGAAGTGAGTGGAGACTGATGTTGATCGGTAATAGTTGATCAATAATGGTTAACAGTGATCGGTGGCAGTTGACAGTGCTCGACAGTTGTTGATGACTGCAGGAGTGATGTTGGACTTTAGCTTATTCTCCAAGTTTTAAGCTCTTCTTCAGGCTTCAAGCTTTCCTCTTCTCATGAGAGTGGTGATGCTCTATTTATAATCTTGATTGCAATTAATGAATGAATATGAACCACTCTAATCGGAAGACCTAGAGAGATTCCCTCGATTAGATAACGTTTGATGAACATTTGAGTGTCTTAACGATGT
>NW_018200869.1:0-506 GCF_001263595.1 Phalaenopsis equestris | reverse complement strand
GCTCGACCGTTGCTTGGATGCTTGCTCCTGAAATAACAGCAATGGAATCCCAAATCTTGGATTTTCATGTTTCTTCCCCTATGGCGCCCAACGACATTCCCTCAGCAACAATTTCATGTTCTATTCTTTGCCTATGAATTAGTATCAGATTGGCAACGGGTAACAGGCTGTATTTGGATTCAATTCCTTGATTCTTACCTGGACTTGCAATGGATTAATTTCTTCGATGTTTTCTCGGAACGGGGTCAACTCAATATCAAGAGACTTACCCACCGAGGACTTTATTGCAACCCTTATGTCACCATCTCTCGAGTCGAGCTCAATCTCTGGCAGGTATTCTTTGGTCTGGATGAATGTGATCTCAGAGCTATACTCGTGCTAGCCTTGCCAGTATGTTAGTTAGAGCTGTAGCTAAGTAATTGAATGAAAAAGAAATTCGTAGCAAGGATCGTGAGCATATCTAGCTTTCTTAATTCTTTCTTTTCTCCTCTTCCTCTTAGGAGGAG
>NW_018200868.1:0-506 GCF_001263595.1 Phalaenopsis equestris | reverse complement strand
GCATGAATATATAAGGATTGAGTTGTATGTATGTAGAATCTTTATAAGGCTCCGGCCGGAGCGGCGAGGTAGCCGACGTGAGAGAGGGCCGACCGGAAATATGGCAGGCACGGTGCTATCTTCGCGCGGCTGGTAGGGGAGGGCCGAGAGAGGGCTGGCCGGACAGAGACTACGGTGGTATTTTGCACGTCTAAGTGGCCTTCATGAGGCCGATAGGGTCATCTGAAGAGACGGCCAGACGGTTGATTCCGGTTGCTGACATGAAATCTATATAGGTGAAGGCTGTTTTATCGAGATGAAAAATCTTCACGCCGCTACCATGGGAGTTGTTGGAGAGATGTGAAGGAGAGACTGATGTAGAAGGAGGCAATTGCTTGATTCCTTCAAATATGTAGCTGTCTGTTTTCGAAAAGTATGGATATGGTTCTGTTACTGTAGGAAAAACGACAGAGAAGATCGACCGAAAGATTGCCAGTGCGGCTTTTCGCATGACAGTGAGGGAAGAG
>NW_018200867.1:0-506 GCF_001263595.1 Phalaenopsis equestris | reverse complement strand
GGAGTAGGTTTCACCCATTAATGGACACTAATGGACATGAAAGTATTCAAAAGATTGCTACTGATTTACTGTTACTTCATGGTCATGACAAGGAGAAGGAGAAGCCCACTCCTATCTCCAAAGTTTGTACATTATATCGGAGATTGGTTGTAAAAGAAGGATGTTTACTGGATGAGCTGCTTAAGCGAGTAAGATGTGTGGTATCCCCCAAAATGAGGTAAGAAATTTTGAAGGATGTCAAATCTCCCTAGCAGTCTCAAAGATCAGCTGAAGTTTTCCTAGCTCGCATTCCCGTTAGATTCCGTATAGGATGTCGTCTTTATACTACCGTATTTTCCACCAATTTTTATGTTGCTCCAAGGTCTGTAGGATGTCGACCAGCCAAGTCAAGTTTGGGTCCAAGGATACTTCCAGTTGTTGCTCATAAGAGTGTTCCAATAAAGGAGAAAGTAAACAAGTCGCTCAGTGTTGTACTTGGTCCGCACCGTGGGAAGCAAGTCTCTCTT
>NW_018200866.1:0-506 GCF_001263595.1 Phalaenopsis equestris | reverse complement strand
ATATATTTCTTGCTAAAATTTCTCCCATATGGCCTTACTTATGTATGAAAAAGATATATTCATCTTTTAAAAGTGAAAATGGTGATATTTTTACTGTGATATGAAAAATTTGAGTGTTATAAATTTAAAAAACATTGTTCATGTGTTAAATATGTAAATTACTAAGAAATGGATGGTATGTATGTCAATGCCCCTCTAAAAAAGAAAAACTTATTCATCCTTTGTCATTATCTAATACAACTTGTGCTAGTACATACTAGCAAAAAGTTTCAAAATCCTATCTTCTCTTCATTAGAGGATATACAACATCGGTGCTCGAAAGTTCGCCTTCATCGGCACTGGTCCGGTTGGCTGTTGTTCAGCCTGAGAAGCCAATGCAATACTGGAGAGTGCAAAGAAGTGGCCAAATTGGTTCAGATCTCTACAACCAAGCGATGGTTTTTCTTCTTCAGGAGATGAAGTCGCAGCTCAGTGACATGAATTACTCTTTCTTCAATACCTCCCTT
>NW_018200865.1:0-506 GCF_001263595.1 Phalaenopsis equestris | reverse complement strand
TGGCGAGTGAAAGGCCTATAAAGAGCAATATGCTGGTTGGATCTTAGGCCAAATGACTATTTGGCAAAAGGGAGGTGAGGCTTCTTGATAAGAGATACGCTTGTTGAATTGGTTCTTAATAGAAGGGAGATGAAAGCTGGCCTATTGGATTTCGTATTATGAGAGAACAAAGAGAGATAAAGAATTTGTGTTTTAAAAAGCTTTTCAAGACACCTTGGCCCTTGGCTTATAATGAACCTAACGAGAACTTATTTATAGAAATAGAAAATGTTCTAGAAAATAATTTAAGGGTTTGTTTGGGACAGCTGTAGCTTATCCTGATAAATTGCTGATTAGCAACTTATTCTGATAAACTAGCAGACTGTTTGAATTTTGCGTTTGAAAAACAACTAATTCTGGATAAATAACAATTTCGCCCATGTTCTGGATAAATAAAAATTGGATGAAAAGCATTGAATAGGAAAGAAGGCGCCAGCGAATCGTACGACATTTAAAAATCTATTCCA
>NW_018200864.1:0-506 GCF_001263595.1 Phalaenopsis equestris | reverse complement strand
CGACAAGTTCTGGGGGTTATTCGATTAACTCTGTCAAGATCCGCTGCACACAATGTCATCAAGGAAATAACTACTGCAGATCTCATGACAATGTACTAATCTCCAACTGAGAGATTTGTTAAATGTGGAGTCTTAGGTCCCAAATAAAAAATAAATAAAAAAGGAGAAAGCAACTACTCCGGCCACCCTTCCTCCATGTCATTTGGGGAAAGGATGCCAGGTCCCGCCACCATTTAAAGTGCAGTTGGTTTTGAATACAAGTGCTACCAGCCGTTCTCTACGTTTCTTCTTCACGGTTTCCTGTTAGCAAAGGTTGGCTTACGGGTAAAGAGAAGGCGGAGGCTTCTTTTTGCGTTGGTTCAAAAACAGGGGAATAGAATCGCATGCAATGCTCTGCGTTTCTCCTCTTTTATAATTTGACTTACGGTGAGGCATAAAGAAATAAATAGCAATGGCTTCTTCTATCCATTTTTTGTCTTATTCCTTCGAGTGGATCTCCGGGAGAG
>NW_018200863.1:0-506 GCF_001263595.1 Phalaenopsis equestris | reverse complement strand
CGACCGATGAATGCTATTTTCTCATTATTTGGAATACGTGTATCCACGTGTGTCTCATCGATTGTTTTAATACAATTTTAAAAAGATAGACAAGAGTTACTGAATTACCATATTCATTTAAAAATTGAATGTAATAAATAAGAGAAATATTTGAAAATATGAGATATATCACACATTGTGCAAAATTTCTGTGGGGATCCGTTGAAATGTAGGATAAGCTGACTTTATGACTCGTGATGAAAAACTGACAAGTGCATTTAACTATACTGAGAAATATTTATAAATTATTTCGGAATAGTGCTGGAATCGCTCCATAGCTCATCACATTGATTCATTCTGTGATAATATGTGAGTTTATTGCTAATACTTGTCGTGAAGTCGTCCGGGTAGAGTCATGAAGTTCATGATTTATGTGTAGTTTCTCTAACAAATCAGTGAATGCCGTTCGTGTCATGCGGTACATATTGCTAAATCTTGTTGGGTGACCCGCAAACAACTCTCCAACC
>NW_018200862.1:0-506 GCF_001263595.1 Phalaenopsis equestris | reverse complement strand
TTAATTATAAATTTATCTTTAATTAAAATTATTTTTTATCTTTTATAACAAGCAAGTTGACTTGTGAACCAGCTCAAACTTGTTTATTAAGTTCAAGGTTTAGTTTGTGCTCGAGCTCAAACTCAATTAATTATTCAAGCTCAAGCTTAAGCCAAGGGTGGCACGAGCTCGCCTAAACTAGTTTTACATCCCTAATCTAGAGTGATGGGGAGCAGTGTGGGAAGAGGGCGAAAGGATTAGAAGGCGGGTACTGCAGGAAAAACAACCAAGGAGGGTTGTCTCCATACGAAGACAACAGGTACGATGAAGGTGGAAACAGAGGAACGAAGGTGGTGGCGGGGAAAGTAGAGGATAATCGCCACATCAGAATGAGATACAACCAGAACACTACTTTGAATAAAACCCTAAAAAGAGAAAACCTGAAAGCCGACGGCCGTCCGGATAGAAAACACAAGCAAATAACTCTCATCTAAACCCTAATTCAACACATACATAGGAAAGACTAA
>NW_018200861.1:0-506 GCF_001263595.1 Phalaenopsis equestris | reverse complement strand
GCTCTAAATTAAATAATATGTTATATTTAACTGTAGCTTAACTGTCAATTATATAAGCAACGCACGTATCCATCGGAAAATTGTTGCACTGTCGTCAGAATAGTGTCGCGGTTTCATCGGTAAAATGTCCCTCAACCGTCGGTTAACCGTTGGAATTTATCGATGATTTTGTATGTAGCAAAAGTGTAGCACTTTGTTCGGATATCGCTTGTTCGATAGACCGTCGACATATAATCAAGGGATCGTAAAACCATTGCAAAGCCGTCAAAAACTTGTACAATCAAGAAAAAAAATTAAAGTCTTATTTCAACTGTACAATCTAAACACCTGCAATTATAACAGTACAATGAAAACAAATAAAAACAAAATAACAAAACTAGTTAACGCATAAATCATATACAAAAATAAAAGAAAGACAATTGAATTAAATCAAACAAAATGTACAATCGCAAAATAAAAATAATTTTCACTAACAATAAATTGTTTAATACACAAACAAACAAAAA
>NW_018200860.1:0-506 GCF_001263595.1 Phalaenopsis equestris | reverse complement strand
AAAACAGGTTTTAAAAATCATTGAAGCTAATTTCAAATCGAACATGAGCTAAAACGAACAAACAAATTTAAATTTAGCCTAACAAAAACATGATATTCATAAGCCATTTTGAATATAAGCAACAAAAAAAAAAATCTATACCGAACACTAATCATGCACGAGCCTGGCTAATTTACACCCTTATCCACCAAGTTGATAGCTGTAAGAGGAGAGTAGAAATACATGGCCATATTAAACGTGAAAATTCACATTAAATTATTGCTAACACTAACTTATTTGCTAATTCTCAAAGCTACCGCATTATAAATACGCCAATAGCATCCTCCTCCGGGCTTTTGTGGCCATTTTAGTTCATGTGTTAGTGATCTGAATACAAAATATTTAAATTTATAATTTTATATTAAATCATATTCCGATTAGTTTAAATATTCAAATATTCTACCTTGAAACATTTCAAAAACACAATGTGTTTGAATGTGTAGCAAATTAATTTAAAAAAAAAAAAA
>NW_018200859.1:0-506 GCF_001263595.1 Phalaenopsis equestris | reverse complement strand
TATTATTTTTTTTTCAAATTTGAGACTAAAATAATATATCTAATTATTATTTTCATTTTATAGTTATATTTTATGAATATTCACTTTATAATTAGAATTTGAAGCACATGATTTCCTCATATAATATGGCTAAATGTCTATTATTGTTATTTTTTATTAAAATAATAGCTAAATACGTGGAGATTACGGAGCTAGTTGAGAAATTGTGTACTGTGTCTCTTAAAGATGATATAATGTTATGATGCATGACATCAATGGCAACACAATAATTCCACAGTGCTTTTTAATTATTTAATAAGATGATGCCGTTTTTATTAATAAAATTATAATGTGGATAGAAGAGAAGCTAAATAGTAGCAAAAGTGAAGAGAATACCAAAATCAATGAGAACGAACTTATAATTTCCTAAAAAATTACAGATCGATCGATATCCGTATTCTCGGAAATTTACAATAGCATTAATTTTTGCAATTTCCTTCATCATATATTGTTAGGTAATGTGGAGA
>NW_018200858.1:0-506 GCF_001263595.1 Phalaenopsis equestris | reverse complement strand
AATTTATGATGGATAAATTTCAAGTTTTTCTTAATGGTTGTTCTTAAAATTGATTTTATCCCTTTTGATTTCAGTTTGTGGGCAATTTATGAAAATTTGATTTCAATTTTGATGATGTAGTGTGTATAAGTATGATGTGAGTGTATGTGAATGTGTGTAAATTGTAGTGGGGTTGATGAGTATTTGTATGTGAATGCGTGTAAATTATAGTAGTGTTCTAAAAGGTCTCCCTAATGCACTTCCAATCCTTATAAGAACTTAATTTGAGTTTCAATATTTTGGTTCCAATCAACTCAACTAAAGGTTAAGGATTTGAAAAAACACATACGAAACTACAAAAAGTAAAGAGTTGGTTTGAATTGCTAAGTGGTGTGGGTCCCAATACTAGTCCTTTAGGATAGACAGTAGAGAAGCCCTATGGCTAGATCCTGGGGTCTAGAGAGGAAAAAATACCTCACCAAAAAAAGGTCAATAAATGGACCCCCAATAGGTGTAGTGTGTTGAAC
>NW_018200857.1:0-506 GCF_001263595.1 Phalaenopsis equestris | reverse complement strand
AAAAAATAAAAAACTAAATATTCAACTTTTTCCCGCTATGATTCTATTAATCTCAACTCTGTCTTCTTCCTCCCTGAACTGCCATCTGTTTTTCCTTGATGCAGGTTATTTATGTGTCTTACTACTGCTTTATTTGTTACAAAAGTCAGTAGCTTTTAATGTACAAATTTCAGGCAGGCTTCATTCAACTTCAGCAATAATGCAGCTTTCACCAATATTTGTAATTCCACATGAAAAATAATAGGCTAATGTAAAATTTCAGCAATAATCAAGTTTTATATTGCAAAATAGAATTATGCTCACTTCACACTTGGCTAAATTTTAATCAGACGCACCCCAATAAATAAATAAATTAAATGCTAGAAGAAAGGTAGAATTTACTCGAGAAGAAAGAACCAAGTCTGACTCCCATGCTAGTGGATTTTCCCCTAAAAGTAGGCATCACACCTGCAAAGAACTTGAAGAATATACTTCCTACTAACACTCAAATAAGATTTGATAAAAAA
>NW_018200856.1:0-506 GCF_001263595.1 Phalaenopsis equestris | reverse complement strand
AAAGTGATGCATATTTTCATACAAAGGTAAGGTGGTATGTAAGTAAAAATTGAAGCTTCGGTGTTAGATATGTAAATACAAAAGAATTGAGTGTTATAAATGTAAAAAAATATGATCTGATTTAAATTGGGCTAATTGTTATGGTTAATGAGTATATTTAGATTTTTTATTTGAAATAACCTGTACCATATAAATTTCATAAGAGAAGTAATGCAACAAGTTAAATTGGGCGAACATCATTGCCTTTCTGTGTATATGTGTGTGTGCGTGAGCGCATGTGTGTGTGTTGAATTCTGAATTGTCCACACCCAAGGAATAAAGTGTAAAGCACGAGAGGAAGAGAGAGAGAGATATTAATGAACAATAATTTTAAAAGAAGTGTGTAGCCCTGTATTCATAAAATAATCCCCTATTTATATAGAAAATGATAATAGGGGTGTAAATGAACCGAGCCGACTCGTTAACAAGCACACAAGCTGAGCTTATCGAGCCATGAGCTTGAGCTC
>NW_018200855.1:0-506 GCF_001263595.1 Phalaenopsis equestris | reverse complement strand
GAGCAAATAGAACACCCTTCAGTAGGATCAATACAACATATGAATTTTAAATGCATGTATGTGATGAACAAAAAATTTGTGGTATTTAATAAAGAAGATAACAAAGCAATATTGTCACCCACTGCTACTAACTCGTCACTTCCCTAATTTAATCTGATACTTGTTGCACCGTGAGTTTTTTTGTTAGGTGCAAAAGCGGTAATTATTAGTCTTATATTTAAATATTCTTTTATTAGCTTTTCTCATTATTAATTCTTTTACTATTAACCTCTACTCATGACTAACATTGTTACTTAGATTTGCCTATAAATAAATGGGGACACCCTTGCCACTAGGTCATAGAGTAAAAATTGATAACTTATTTTTTTCTTCTTTTATCACACTTTTGCTTATTCTAATAACAAGCAATATTAACTCTATGAAAAGCTAATTTAGTTTATAATAAAACTAAAATTGTTGCATTAATATCTATGAAAGCATACTAAAATTTACAATTTAAATTATTT
>NW_018200854.1:0-506 GCF_001263595.1 Phalaenopsis equestris | reverse complement strand
AATCGATGAACCATGTACACTAAACCAGGCTCTAGTTATTCGAGCAGAGAACTAACATCTATTATTGTCGACTCTCTTGCTACATTCTCATAAAAAGTTGTTAGAGTAAGGAGTGTAGAGTGTAAATAATGGGAAAAAGAAGAGGGTTGCGAGGAGACAGAGATTAATACAACCGTGCATTGGAGCTCCATGTAAAGGTGGAGATGAGGGTGTTCAATATGATATAAAATATTGCATTCGGTCGTCTGCATGTGTAGAAGATCAATCATCAAGCGCTAGTTCGGCTTGGTATTGCACCACCTCAACGTGTATGCTGCGGTGTCGCTCAGCTGTTGATCTTCCACAGACGACGAACAAAATACTTTTCATTCAACCGGGCGAGGATGACCATGGTTTGGCTTGGAGGGTAGATGATTTGAATGTGGGGGATGGGAGAAAGGATGAGGGTTATATTGTGAGTGATTAAGATGGAAAAATTATTACATGCGGAAAATCCGCACGTACTT
>NW_018200853.1:0-506 GCF_001263595.1 Phalaenopsis equestris | reverse complement strand
AGACATTAGCACATCAAATCCAACGACACGCGTATTTCTGACCGACACTATTGAAAGACGCAAAGACTTTCTCCAACCAAAGCGAACAATTGCAAAAAAATGGCTCGTTGCAGCATCACACGACCCACAAATTGTAGCCAATCACTAGTCCATGGCCTTTAGTCGTATGTGGACTAAACATCTTGGCGTCATTCCCACCATCCAAAGGTCAATGTTGACTCATCCTGGTAGTCGTAGATTGCCTCTCAAAGTGGATTGAAGCGAAGGCCCTTACTTGAATCACTATGGAAGTAGTCAGGAACTTCATTTGACCTGACTTGATTTGTCGGTATGGTCTACCATTCACAATCATAACGGACAACGACACTCAGTTCACGGACAAACAAATCCAGAACTTCTATCAAAGTCAAGGCATCAACTTCAAGTTCGCCTCGATCCACCATCCACGAACCAACGGACAAGCCAAGGCATCCAACAAGATCATCCTCAATCTATTAAGAAAGAGG
>NW_018200852.1:0-506 GCF_001263595.1 Phalaenopsis equestris | reverse complement strand
CCAAAGAATAAAATTTAATATTAGATATATGAATAGTTAATGTCAGATATATAAATATATAAAATTATCTTGATAGATATGTAAAAAATAAAGAATCAAAAAGAAATAAGTAATGTGGGGCCATGGAGGCCCACTGAAAAGCGTAAAGGGCTTGTGAGGAGCAGTTTGGTTCCAATCTTCAGCAAGCTCCATAATAATAATAATAATTTTGTTTATATTTTAGTCATTTAATTTATGTAATTTACAGTCCACAGAAAAATATGGCATATTTGTAAAATTATTTTATAAATATTGTCGAATGAAACGGTACCCACATGGGGATGGGGTTATCAGTATAAAGTAGCTGATAAGACCTACCTGATAAGCTCTCTTCGTCGTTTGGCGTTGGTAGGCGTAGCTATCAAGAGGCTCATCCGCTCTAATATTTTTGTGTGAATGATATGTGGTGGGAGAATACATCCTCAAAGTGTGTGTTATAGATAAGTGCGTGCATGCTCGTCTTTTTT
>NW_018200851.1:0-506 GCF_001263595.1 Phalaenopsis equestris | reverse complement strand
CCTTCTTCCTCTTTGAGGTCTCACCCTTTCTTTACTATTGCTTCTATCTCTGTCTGAGCCGTTTGGATACCTTGGCTGAAGATACATCCATCATCAAGTCAGAGATGTACGATTTGGCAGATCGCTACCCCCACATGAATTTGTAGAATAAGTGACAGTTTGATTATATTGCTGATTTTCATGCAGCATAGCTAGAGTTGTATCGGAGAAACCAACGTCTTGAAAGACCCGATCTAGTGGTTTTTCCTATATATACACCTTATAATATTTATGACAACACCCATGGACATATAGAGGAGTACTCGAAAGAAGAAGAAGAGGATTGTTGATGATGCTCATGTTCTGTTCTGACTACTTGCTTTTGTTGCTTATGCCTATGATGTATTATGTTGTTATTGAGACTTATTTGTAAGGTTTGTAATTTATCTGGACAAACTTTGATGGCGGTTTTATGAATGTATTGTACTAAGGTTATGATGTTGTTTGGATTTAAGTTATTTATGGTA
>NW_018200850.1:0-506 GCF_001263595.1 Phalaenopsis equestris | reverse complement strand
GTGCACTAAATCTTAATTTGGTGGACTGTCATTAAATGTTCTATATCATTATAATACAAGGCTTATGAAGCAAAATGTGTAGAGTGCCTTTAAAAGAGAGTACCAAGAGTGTTGAACTTAAAAAAACAATAAAATGCTCACATGCAATGATATTTTATCAATATTAATAGAAGAAGATGTATGTTATATTCTAAATATCATATTTTAAATAGTTTACAAAAATATTATTGTAAATTAAATTTCAAGTTTTTTGTTAAATTATTTTTTGGGCGATTGTTAGCCCTATACTATTACATGGAGTTGATGAAGAAGTTTTTTATAAATCTGTTAAAGTTATGAAGACGACAAAGGCAATTATATATTTTGCAAATGAATGCGGTGGCCCATTGAGAAAAAAAATATCATTTGAAAAGTTGCTTAAAAAACAAATCATATATGAGCACACAACCTTAATTATGTGTTTCATGCCCTCCTTTGATCAATTGAAGTAATTTTTTTTTTTTTTT
>NW_018200849.1:0-506 GCF_001263595.1 Phalaenopsis equestris | reverse complement strand
ACACACACACACACACACACACACACACACATAGTCGGCTTACCATGACACCCTGAGATAAGGAAAGCTAGACACTAATCTCATGGATATCAACTGATTTAACTTTAGGACTCGTCGATACGGCTAGCTATAACAAAAAGATTTATTACCGACATAGCAATATTATAATATTAGCTATATTTCATGCATCACAATCACAACACAAGAATAAAACTACAAAATGCCAACCAATATTTAAAAATAATTATGAAAAGTAAAATAATGTGATTTACAACTAGCAAAGATGACGCCTCTAACCAGGATGGGCACATTTATCTCATAATAAACAAATGTTACTTACCTTGAGACAACAACATAATACTCTTACAAATTTGACGGTTAGATTATCGATCCCACACCAATTATTATCTGAAAAATATAATTTTGTATGAAATTAAATTAAGTGTAATCAATTTGTTTTTTATGATTATCACTTATGTTATTAAATTAATATTATAATAATATTT
>NW_018200848.1:0-506 GCF_001263595.1 Phalaenopsis equestris | reverse complement strand
TAATAACTTCTTTGATACTCATCTTTCTTTCTTGGTGCACATTAAATCAATTTTTGTGGCACTTCTTCATATGCTTTTTTGAGATCAATAAATATCATTTGAATTTTCTTTTTTAGCTCAATGATTTCTCATAAATAGTTTTAACACAAAAATTACTCTCATACTAATTCGTGATGGAATGAATCCAAATCGATCATCTGAAATTGATGCGTTTTTTTATTTTTTATTTCATTCTCTACTATAACTTTATCCTATGAATTACTAGTTTAATTTCTCTATAATTGCCATTATCTTGAATATCTCATTTCCTCTTAAATATAAACATCAAAGTAATTCAACTGGTCTTTATTTCCTTTGTAGTTACCTCTATCTTGAATGTCTCATTTGCTCTTAAATATTAGCATTAAAATAACTCTATGATCTTTAATTTTTTTTTTGTAATTACTCTTATCTTTAAAATAACATTAAGCGTCGATCATCTGATGATACGATTAGGAGAGTAGATG
>NW_018200847.1:0-506 GCF_001263595.1 Phalaenopsis equestris | reverse complement strand
ATAATTTTTAAAAATAAAATAAAAATCAGAAAAATGTAAAATAAAATGTGGCATGTCAAGGAAGACGAGAGGCACTTAAGAAAAATAAATATGAAATATAAAATTATGAATATATTTTTTATGTATTTTTATAGTTAAAATTATTAAAAATTATAAAAATATGAATATAAATTAAAATGACATGACATTTTCTCTAGATGATTGTCTTAATATGAACCATCTTATACAAAATTTTCAAAGACAAAGAGCATATTTTTAATAGTTATAAAATTTTTTATTATGTCATAATTTCTGATATATGTGGGGATAGTTAGCAAGTTACTTATCGTAGGGGCGTATTTGTAAATTTAATATTTGCATTTTAACCTACTAATTAATTAATAATAGGTCACATCAGAGGGTAAATGAGTGAAAATTATGATCAATTGTTTATTGAATTGTTTGAAACATTAAGGGTTAATTCGGGTAACCATCAAGTCACTTGAAACATATGGAGAGTAAAAGTG
>NW_018200846.1:0-506 GCF_001263595.1 Phalaenopsis equestris | reverse complement strand
TTTTTTATGCAAGAAATTTGAAAATTTAATTGTTTGTATGTAAAAGAGCATTGTGTTTGAAATTCATCTGTTAGTTCATTTTCACTGAAATTGAAATTCATTTGATTTGAACAAATTTAAAAAATATAGTTGAATGTAAACTGTTCTCTCGCCCCACAGGCGTACATACCTGACTGTCGTCTGCCACCAACAATAACTATCTGCCTCCGCCAGCTATAGGCCACCACTGCAACCCATCGTTGGCCATCGGCACTGCCTATCGTCGGCCACCTTCTTAGCCCATCATAGGCGATACCCACCGTTGCAAGTCACTGGCCAACACAATCAACGCCGCATGTCACTAGCTACCACAAGACACTAGCTGCCACCCCCACATACTGTCGCTTGCCACCCGCCACCCGCCACTGCCGATCACCACAACCGAAACAGCTGGCTTATAAAGTAACTTTAAATGAATTGAAAATTAAGGATGAAAATAATAAAATAAAATACTACACAAGTTTTCC
>NW_018200845.1:0-506 GCF_001263595.1 Phalaenopsis equestris | reverse complement strand
TTAATTAATTAATTATTTATTTATTTATTTATTTTTAATGTCCTCTCCAACAGTTCCTTACATAGCATTCAATGCCATGATAGTCACAAGTCATTGGAATTAAAAACATGGAGAAAGAGAGGGGGAGAAAGCGAGGGGCAAAAGGGATCTGGCAGCTAAAAGTTTGGCGAAGGGACAATAGAATGCTAATGCTAAATTCATTTTGCATCCCTTTTACTTAATTTCTGTCGCATTATTTTGGACTGTACTGTTCTTTTTCTTTTTTGAAATGGTCAAGGCATTTAAAAATGTTATGATTGTGAGCGGATTGCAACTTAATTTTTTATTATATTCCATAAAAAGTGTGATTTTAATTATTTTCTAACCATTTTAACATTTTTTTTATATTTCTTCAAAAGTGAGATAATTGCTAAATAAAAATTGATTTTGAGAATTATGACATGTGAATTGAAGCTTTTGGGCCGGTTTGGTGCAGTTTATTTGGTGCGGTGACGTTTTGAAAACAC
>NW_018200844.1:0-506 GCF_001263595.1 Phalaenopsis equestris | reverse complement strand
TTTTTGTTTTTCATTGGGCATTATAGGTCGGGTCAGGTACGTATATGATCAGAGTATGACGCAACACGAATTGAGTCAACCTGATTCTGACCCGAATAATAAATGGGTTGAAAACTAAGACCCGAACATGATCTTGGCCCTCTAACCCAAACTCAAAGTGAACTTTTGTACTTATTCAGGTCATGTTTAGGCTTTCGGATTTCACCTGAATCCGTCCCAAATAATAATCGGGTCGAATTATTTTACCTAAAACCGATTGAAAAATATTCTGGTCAACCATAACTGAGATTTTTTGAGTCGTGTTGAAGTGTCGAGTCAATTTTTGACACCTCTAATTGAATCTCTCTCTCTTTTCGCTTCCCATCCTCTATGATTCCTAATATAGTTTAAAAAAAAGTTGATTTCTTCACCATAAATTTATAACTATCATTGAAAAAGCCTTGATAGGCAATAGCTCAACAACCGCTTTGAAGCCAAAAGAAGATTTCAAAAATAGGCATAGAGAA
>NW_018200843.1:0-506 GCF_001263595.1 Phalaenopsis equestris | reverse complement strand
GAAGAACTATGGTTCTTCAAAGCAAGAAAAACCCTAAGTAAATAACCAAAATCAATCCCCCTTTGTCCTGCAATACATGATTATTTATAGACTCCAATACTTAACACTCACTACTCCCTTCCTTTCGCACACGATCCCTCGCTTCTAGTTATTTGAATTGCAACAACTACCCAAATCAGTTTCTAGCGCCTAGGCGCCAAACTCTCCTTTTGCTGAAGAATGAATGGGCGCCTAAGCAACCAAGGGTATGACGCATAGGTGCCAGTGCCGCGGCACCTAAAAGGCCACTGTTTGGAACCTAAGTTCTAACCTGTCAGGACGATAAGGTAGGGACTGGCGCCTAGGCGCCAATGCCACTTTACATTATTCAGCTCCAAGTCCTCGCCTGGTTTCCCCACTTCAATTATCTGTTGTATATGCAAGATAAAACACAAAAATACCTTTCTTAAAGTGTAACCTCATACATGAACTTGTATAAATTCAATCAACAATAATAGCTAACTTTT
>NW_018200842.1:0-506 GCF_001263595.1 Phalaenopsis equestris | reverse complement strand
CGCCTCCTCAGCACTCCTTTGGGGAACCACGACCCTCGTAGCCACCTGAACGAGCAATCTTTCTCTCGCAACAGGAACATTCACCCTTGACGAGTGTCCCGTAGGATGGTCGTCAGGATGACCTCTTACTTATCCTACAACCCTCTCCTGAGAAGGGCTCGCAAGAAAACCAGTAGGACCAGGTCGGGTCTCGAACTCGGCTACTCTGGGCTTGAACACAACTCTTTTCCTACTCCCCCCTTCAACTAATACCTCACCTGCTGGTTTGCGCTTCACATCTAACTTACGGGATCTGTGCTTGCATATTGCTCATAGCCTTGAGAAGGACACTCTTATCAGAAGAATGGGCTCCTTCGCCAGACATCGCGAAAAATAAGTAAAGAGATGGACACAAGACAAAGAATCTAGAAGAGACGGCGATGGTGCAAACCTCCCTTGTCCTAAATCCTATTTATAATGGCCCAGGCACGAAAGTCCATTATTGCGCAATAATATCATTTAATTAT
>NW_018200841.1:0-506 GCF_001263595.1 Phalaenopsis equestris | reverse complement strand
AATTAAAGAATCTGTAGTTTCCTTTTAAAATGTAGATGTTATATGTATATGATAAGATTTCAATTGTAAGAATGTATTAGAAATCATATGTATCACATATGAATATGTAATAATCTAAGAACACACAATTACTTCTTAAAGTTAAGTATTCTATACATGAATATTTAAACATTGAATGGTATGTATATAAACTTTAAAAAATTTGTCGTCACATATGTAAGAACTTAAGAACTGTCGGCATGCATTTAACTCTTCAAGGGTAGTATGATATGAAAATTTTGAGAAGAAGAGTGAAGGTTTTAGCAAGGTTTTATGGAGCTGTTTTGGTAGCAAGCTTTGAGCGTCAAATACAGAGGAAAACAAGAATATCGATTTTGAACAAGACAGTAAAATGTGAATATTAATTTCAGTTAAGAAACAGGAAAGCAATAATATTCTGAAAAATGAAGATTCAACCTAACTTCCTGTTAGTAGAAATTACAACTTCGAAAATATATTCAAAGCAT
>NW_018200840.1:0-506 GCF_001263595.1 Phalaenopsis equestris | reverse complement strand
TATATATATATATATATATTACTGCTAAAAAGATAATGATAGTAATATATGAATGTTTAGATGTTAGATATGTAATTACATATAAATAATTGCATGAGTAACCCTGAAATGAAGCTAAAAAATTTTACTTAAATAAGTATAAAAAGTTAAATAAGAATAAAAAGCTTTTTTTTTTTTTTATGTGGAGAAGAAAAGAGCTTTAGTTAGTGCCGGTAATGGTTGGCTGCCGATTTTTGTTTAAATAAAAATTATTAGTTTGTCAAAATCCACAACAAAGTCTTAACAATGAGTTAAAGGCTGTCGATTTTTGAAAATAAATTGTAGATATAGTCTATTTTCTTATAAAATAAAATATTATTTTTCCTTATATCAGAATACATTAAATTAATAACAATTTTGAAAAATCTCAAACATACAAGATATTTGATACCCTCAATTTATATGCATACCATACATTGCTAGCGAAGATCGTATATGTTTGAAAGGAGCGAACAAATACAAGTTTG